>NW_011889150.1:514123-515489 GCF_000151845.1 Pteropus vampyrus
GAGAACCCCGCCTGGAGCACCCCGCCTGGAGCTCTACTCTTCTGTCCTCCGGAGGGCGACCCCTTTGCCCCCTCACCCAGAAACCTCCCGCGATGCTCCTTCTGGGGCTCCGAGACCCAGCCTTGTGCTGTCCCTGTTCAGTGAGCTTCTCAGAGCCACAAATCACCTGGGGGGCCAGTTAAAATGCAGGCTCTGATCCAGCAAGTCAGCGGAAGAGCCTGGAACTCTGCATTTCTAACAAGCTCCCAGGGGCTGCCCGTGCTGCTGGCCTCAGTGCACACTTAAGCATCGAGGCGCGGACAGATTCCCAACTGGGCAGTGTCAGAATCACCTGGGACATGTTAGAATGCAGAACCTCTCAGAGTTCTGATTCAAGAGCTCAGAGTGGGCCCAGGACTCTGCATTTCTATCATGTTACCAGGGGTGCAGAGTGGGTCTGGGGCCAGACTTCGAGAGCCACCGTCTAAAGCAAGGTTCATAAACCTGGCTGCGTATCGGGACCACCTGCAGAGCTCTCAAGCAGTGGGGATTCCAGCCCCCCATCTCCTAGGGTGGGATTCTAACGGTGGGTCCAGAATGGGGCCCGGGCTGGGGTATGCGGAACCTCCAGGTGATTCTGCTCCGAAGCCTGGGCTACACCCATGGCCTGGGCGGTGGGTCAGGTGCCCTGTCCTGTACAGGACTCTCCCTGTGGAAGCATCAGAGGCCTCTGAAGATCCCACCTGCCTGGGGCGAGAAGAAGCTCTGGTCACACAAGACGGGTCTCTGTAAGCCAAGTGACAAAGGTCACCTGTCTGCTTCTCTTCTCATGCTCACTGGGCAGAAAGAAGGGTGGGCCTCAGGGCTCTCTGCCAGCAGCGTGGGAAGGGAGCAAGCCAGGGCAGCTGGTCTGGGGACCCTTCCTTCCTCTACTGCATCACCTGGACCAGCTGGGGGCTGCTGCATGTCCTGCCCAGCCAGCGCTGCAGATGCTCCCGTCAGGAGGTCTCTGGGCGCCCCCTGCTGCCTGACTCGGGAACTGCAAGCTGGCCTCTTGCTAAGGTCACTGAGAGCCTGTGTCCCCCTTGGATCTCCTGGTCACAGTCCTTTCAGCTGTCCCAACACAAGCCAGACCCGTGGCTTCAGGTCCAAAAGCCACAGGTCCTCCCGGACACAGGCTCCCCTGCATTGTGCCTCCTGTGTGTCCCCCCTTCCTGACCCCTTCCACTGGCCGGGGACGTGGTCCCCTCTGGCCAGCCCGGGATGTACCCACTGCTTCAGCATGGGGGCCGTTGCTCACTGCCCCTCCCTGAGCCCAGGAGCGTTGCCTCCTCTGGAGCCTGCACCATCTCCCAGCTCTGTCTTGCATCCTCCGTCCCAGCAGGTG
>NW_011889150.1:515539-516801 GCF_000151845.1 Pteropus vampyrus
ACTTCGAGAGCCACCGTCTAAAGCAAGGTTCATAAACCTGGCTGCGTATCGGGACCACCTGCAGAGCTCTCAAGCAGTGGGGATTCCAGCCCCCCATCTCCTAGGGTGGGATTCTAACGGTGGGTCCAGAATGGGGCCCGGGCTGGTGTATGCGGAACCTCCAGGTGATTCTGCTCCGAAGCCTGGGCTACACCCACGGCCCGGGCGGTGGGTCAGGTGCCCTGTCCTGTACAGGACTCTCCCTGTGGAAGCATCAGAGGCCTCTGAAGATCCCACCTGCCTGGGGCGAGAAGAAGCTCTGGTCACACAAGACGGGTCTCGGTAAGCCAAGTGACAAAGGTCACCTGTCTGCTTCTCTTCCCATGCTCACTGGGCAGAAAGAAGGGTGGGCCTCAGGGCTCTCTGCCAGCAGCGTGGGAAGGGAGCAAGCCAGGGCAGCTGGTCCGGGGACCCTTCCTTCCTCTACTGCGTCACCTGGACCAGCTGGGGGCTGCTGCATGTCCTGCCCAGCCAGCGCTGCAGATGCTCCCGTCAGGAGGTCTCTGGGCGCCCCCTGCTGCCTGGCTCGGGAACTGCAAGCTGGCCTCTTGCTAAGGTCTCTGAGAGCCTGTGTCCCCCTTGGATCTCCTGGTCACAGTCCTTTCAGCTGTCCCAACACAAGCCAGACCCGTGGCTTCAGGTCCAAAAGCCACAGGTCCTCCCGGACACAGGATCTCCTGCATTGTGCCTCCTGTGTGTCCCCCCTCCCTGACCCCTTCCACTGGCCGGGGGCGTGGTCCCCTCTGGCCAGCCCGGGATGTACCCACTGCTTCAGCATGGGGGCCGTTGCTCACTGCCCCTCCCTGAGCCCAGGAGCGTTGCCTCCTCTGGAGCCTGCACCATCTCCCAGCTCTGTCTTGCATCCTCCGTCCCAGCAGGTGACACTGCCTTCTGCTTAGCTCTGGGCTCTGGCCACTTTCTTCCTGAGCCAGTGGCTCTCTGAGCATCTGTGAGTGTCTCAGGTCTGAAACAGCTCCTGGCACGGGTGGGCGCGGCTGGGTGAGAGCGCTGGGCACTGAATCCGTGGTCAGGTCAGTGCTGCACCAGGGTTCACCCAGGTGATGTGACCACCGAGTCCTCAGGCCACTCACACAGCTAGCTGACCCTGGGCGTCTGGGCCAGCGCCCGGCCGTGCTGTCCACTCCCTCCACAAAATCCGTGACACACCCAGGTCCCCTTGAGAAGCACCTGCCCCTCTGCTCCTGCCCAGTGAGGGGACGCCT
>NW_011889150.1:516851-518493 GCF_000151845.1 Pteropus vampyrus
CATGCTCACTGGGCAGAAAGAAGGGTGGGCCTCAGGGCTCTCTGCCAGCAGCGTGGGAAGGGAGCAAGCCAGGGCAGCTGGTCCGGGGACCCTTCCTTCCTCTACTGCGTCACCTGGACCAGCTGGGGGCTGCTGCATGTCCTGCCCAGCCAGCGCTGCAGATGCTCCCGTCAGGAGGTCTCTGGGCGCCCCCTGCTGCCTGGCTCGGGAACTGCAAGCTGGCCTCTTGCTAAGGTCTCTGAGAGCCTGTGTCCCCCTTGGATCTCCTGGTCACAGTCCGTTCAGCTGTCCCAGCACAAGCCAGACCCGTGGCTTCAGGTCCAAAAGCCACAGGTCCTCCCGGACACAGGATCTCCTGCATTGTGCCTCCTGTGTGTCCCCCCTCCCTGACCCCTTCCACTGGCCGGGGGCGTGGTCCCCTCTGGCCAGCCCGGGATGTACCCACTGCTTCAGCGTGGGGGCCCTTGCTCACTGCCCCTCCCTGAGCCCAGGAGCGTTGCCTCCTCTGGAGCCTGCACCATCTCCCAGCTCTGTCTTGCATCCTCCGTCCCAGCAGGTGACACTGCCGTCTGCTTAGCTATGCGCTCTGGCCACTTTCTTCCTGAGCCAGTGGCTCTCTGAGCATCTATGAGTGTCCCAGGTCTGAAACAGCTCCCGGCACGGGTGGGCGTGGCTGGGTGAGAGCGCTGGGCACTGAATCCGTGGTCAGGTCAGTGCTGCACCCGGGTTCACCCAGGTGATGTGACCACCGAGTCCTCAGGCCACTCACACAGCTAGCTGTCCCTGGGCATCTGGGCCAGCGCCCAGCCGTGCTGTCCACTCCCTCCACAAAATCCGTGACACACCCAGGTCCCCTTGAGAAGCACCTGCCCCTCTGCTCCTGCCCAGTGAGGGGACGCCTCTCACAGTCACCTCTTTAGTTCCCAAAGCCACAGCTTCCAATCATGCTCGTCATTTTAAGAAAAAGGTTTAATTAGATGTCATGAAATATGATGAACATAAACAGTTTTGTGGATGAAAACTAGTTGCCCGGGAGGCCCAGTCGAGGTGAGCGTTGCTGGAAAGCCCCGTCACGTTAGATGAGCTGTGACAGCTCTGTAAGGCTGGGACCGAAGTCACAGGCATCTGGGCCTGAGATCCCTCAGATCCGGGGTTTGAGACGCAGACCTGCCGTAGGAACGGTGCATCCTGGGAGTGGGCTGCAGGGGGCGCCATTCCCACGGGAGCCCACAGAGCGGACCATGAGGAGGAAGCTCAGGCAGAATAGATGGTCCGAGCCTGGCCCACCTGGCCCGCCTGACCCGCCTGGCCCCCCTGGTCCCCCTGGCCCCCGAGGGACAGCACAGGTCTGAAAGCCACAGTGCCTGAGGCCCGCATGCGTATTCTGAAAAATCATCCCCTCCTTAGCTGACCTATGCGATTCCTGGCCAGGTCCCAGTCCGGTCCGTGGGAAGGCTTCTCCCCAGACAAGGAGGCTCTGGCCTGGGGCGGGGGGAGGCCAGGCAGTGGGGCCCCCTCAGGAGATTGGGGTGGACAGATAAAATACAGGACTAAAAGTGTACTCATTGGTTATTTGAAATTCTAATTACTTGGGTGACCTGTGTTTCCATTTGCTAGACCCGGCCACCCGTGCAGCAGGTGC
>NW_011889150.1:518543-519365 GCF_000151845.1 Pteropus vampyrus
CTCCACAAAATCCGTGACACACCCAGGTCCCCTTGAGAAGCACCTGCCCCTCTGCTCCTGCCCAGTGAGGGGACGCCTCTCACAGTCACCTCTTTAGTTCCCAAAGCCACAGCTTCCAATCATGCTCGTCATTTTAAGAAAAAGGTTTAATTAGATGTCATGAAATATGATGAACATAAACAGTTTTGTGGATGAAAACTAGTTGCCCAGGAGGGCAACCAGTCGAGGTGAGCGTTGCTGGAAAGCCCCGTCACGTTAGATGAGCTGTGACAGCTCTGTAAGGCTGGGACCGAAGTCACAGGCATCTGGGCCTGAGATCCCTCAGATCCGGGGTTTGAGACGCAGACCTGCCGTAGGAACGGTGCATCCTGGGAGTGGGCTGCAGGGGGCGCCATTCCCACGGGAGCCCACAGAGCGGGCCATGAGGAGGAAGCTCAGGCAGAATAGATGGTCCGAGCCTGGCCCACCTGGCACGCCTGACCTGCCTGGCCCCCCTGGTCCCCCTGGCCCCGGAGGGACAGCACAGGTCTGAAAGCCACAGTGCCTGAGGCCCGCATGCATATTCTGAAAAATCATCCCCTCCTTAGCTGATGTATGCGATTCCTGGCCAGGTCCCAGTCTGGTCCGTGGGAAGGCTTCTCCCCAGACAAGGAGGCTCTGTCCTGGGGCGGGGGGAGGCCAGGCAGTGGGGCCCCCTCAGGAGATTGGGGTGGACAGATAAAATACGGGACTAAAAGTGTACTCATTGGTTATTTGAAATTCTAATTACTTGGGTGACCTGTGTTTCCATTTGCTAGACCCGGCCACCCGTGCAGCAGGTGC
>NW_011889150.1:520895-534355 GCF_000151845.1 Pteropus vampyrus
CGGGAGGTGGGCCCAGGCCGGGCGCGCTTCCCGCAGGCCCGAAGCAGACCCATTGTTCAGCCCTATTCACTGCCGCATAAAAGCCGGATTTCTGGGAATGGAGGCTCAGCGTGCTTCTCAGCCTGGCCGAGGCGCCCGGGCAGCGGGCCCACCCTGCCGTCCGCGGGGCTTCCCGCTCTCCTGTCCTGAAGACCCTGCTGGGCGCCGGCCACCGGTCACTCTGCTTCCGCTGGCGGCCGCCCCTGGCCTCCTCCCTCCGACGCCCGCTTCTCTGAGGCTGGTGGCGGAGCAGCCTGCCTGTCTCCCGTCTGGCCGCCTGTCCTAGATTCGTTGATTCATCGGGAAACAGGTATTGTGAGCCCCCACGTGGGGAGCCAGAGGCCGGCGCCCGGGTGGGCGAGGGGGCATCTCGGAATGAAAGAGCTGGAGACGCCTTTTGAGACACACGCTGGATCTGTCTCCTTGGAGGCCTAGGACGGACGTGAGCCTCGAAAGCAGGATCTCGGCTCTGGCTTTGCTCCCAGGGGGACGTCAGCCTCTCGGCCCCCTGAGAAGCCAAATAATGGGCATATGTCGCAAGCAAAGAAATATTTTTAAAGTGGGAAAAAAAAACAAGAAAAAAAAAGCCGCCCCCTGCCTGCCTGTCCATTCCCCTCTCTGAGCGAGTCCTTGGGCCAACGCCGTGGCCAGCGCCCTCCCATGGCCACGGGCCAGCTGAGCCCCCGGGGTGCAGCGGGTGCAGAAATAGCCCCGGACCACATGCCCTGGTCCACAACTGCGTCTTCTCACCGAACGCTACATTTTGGACACCTGCCAAGTCTCTTTATACTAAATTCGAGTCACCCACTCTTTCCAACAGCTGGCGAGACCACCAGCATGGAGTCCCCCTCAGCCTGGCACGGGGGGAGGGTCAGCAGCTGCCCTGGCCCCCAGACCCCGAGGTGCCAGTAGCACCCCCAGTCAAGACAGCCCAAAGTGTCTCCGGACATTGTCGCAGGTCCCTGGGGCAAGCTCTCTGCCACGCACGAGGCCACGTTTACCCCGCAGTGCCCCGCTGGCGAGCACCGGGTTATTCCCAGGACCTCGCCACTCTGAGCCAGAGCGGCCAGCTTCTGGAACACTCTTATGCTCGTGCCTTGACTTCGTATGATCAGCTCCCCCAGCGGGAGTCTCGCTGGGTTGAATTCATGCAGCTCGAGCTTCAGAACGTGTGCAGACCTGTCCCAAGGCCCTGGAAAGCCCCAGCACTGTGTTCCCACGGTCACGGTGTTTGGCAGTGTTTGCAAAAAACAAAAAAAACAACCAAACCCCACTGTTTTGCTGGCAACCAGTCGAGCTCCTTGTCTCTGCTCCGTGGCCGTGTCTAGTGTGGTGGGCATCTGGGGACTGGGGGGAGCCTTCATGGGGTCCCATGGGACACGCTTACGAGGTCAGCCCCCAACAGCCCTGAGGGGGGTGGGGCACTGAGCCTGAAGGAGTGGCCCCGTCAGCACCCGGCAGCGTCGTCTGGGGAAGGGGCAGGGACAGAGGTCACACGCAACCTCGAGGCGGTCTGCAGCGCCTTGAGCCAGCAGTGCGGGTACAGGAGGAGGGTGAGGCCCGACGCGCAGGAAGCCAGAAGCCAGAGGCCGTTCTCATCACGGCCCTGGCACCACACAAGGCCTCTCCTGCCACCGGCTGGTGTCACAGCTTACGGGTGTGTCAACTTGGCTGGGCCGAGGAAGCCCAGGAGGCTGGGTGTGTCTGTGAGTGGGCCCCCGGGAGAGCCACCCCCCCCCCACCCCAACCCCCAAGGGGGGGGCCCAGGGGAGCTGGCTGCGAAGGCGGAACGGAGCCCACCGTGGCTGTGGGACCTGGACCCGCCTCTCAGGACTGTGCGCGGAGCACAGACCACGGGGGTCCAGGTCACCGCTGGCTAGTTCTGGGCCCGGTCCGGGATCAGTTTCTGAGAAGCCGCTGAGCTGCTTCCTCTAGAGGCCCCAGCCCTGTACCCACCGTCTCCCCATGCGGGGCACAGCCACCTGTGGGAGCAAGTCCACACGCACGGTCCCCAGGCCCGGGGCCACTCGCTACTCCCACACTCCGCCTCGCCTGCCCCCCTCCACCAGGGAGGCGCCCTCTGCAGAAGCTGGGCCCCGGGGAGGGTGAGTGGACACAGAACAGAGCCCAGGGACGGACGGCTGCCAGGAGCACAGCGGGCGCGGCGCGGCTCACTCAGCTGTGGGTCCATGAATACGCGAATGAGCCAGGTCCCAGGATGGAGGAGGAGGGGCCGTGGCCGAAGAGTCTCCCAAGTTTAAAGGAAGAGGAGAAGCTGTAGGCGTGGACCTTGCCCTTTCCCTGCCCGACACGTTTGCTCAGGTGAGGGGGTACCCAGCGCTCCAGGTCCTCGGGCAGCGATGCAGGACCCACGGGGCCCAGATGGCAGAGCGTGGGGGGGGCCGGGGGCAGGGCCGGAGGCGCAGGCGTGGGAGGGGGCTGGACACGGGCGGAGACCCTACGTCCTGCCTCCAGCTCAGAGCTCCTGTGGGGGCAGCTCCCCCGGAAGCCCGTCTGCACAAGGAAGGGGTGGGCTAGTCTAGGGGGGCCTGCTTGCCCCCCGCGGCCGGCCTGGGGCCCAGCGGGTCCCCTGAGGCCCAGCCTCCCTCATCTGCGCCCAGGATCCTCCCGACACTTCACCCTCCGAGGCCACCCTGCTCCGAGCCTGTGTTTGCTCCGGGGGCCTTCACGGCCTTCGCTCAAACGCGGCGTTTCGAACAACACCCGCCTCCTGTCCCGCGGTCAGGGGGTCAGGAGGCTGCCCGGTCTCCCGGGCCGACTCCTCCCCGGGGCTTCAGGGGAGCAGCCTTCCTCGAAGCGAAGGTGCTGGGTGACGTGGTTAATGACGTCGTGTCAGGGTCACGTGTCCAGTTCCGTCATGTGTCATTGGCGTGCGCATCGCGTGCCCAGCGCCCGGAATCTCGTCTCCGTTTGTTCGACCCCTTTACCCCTTCGTCTTCCCCCACCCTCTTCCTCTCCGGGGGCCCCCAAACCCTCGTCTGTGTGCACGGGTTTGTTTCGGTGGTTGGTTGGTCGCTTCCTGTTTCATAGCCCACACTCGAGGTACGTTGTATTTAGTCCTCGTCCTTTTCCGCTTGGCTTATTCCACTTAGCGCGATACTCTCCAGAGCCACCCGAGTCGACACAAATGGCACCCTTCCGTCCTTGCCGTGGCCGAGCAGCGCTTTCTCTGTTCCCCCAGCAACGGACCCTTAGATTGTTTCTGTGTCTCGGCCGCCGTGAACGATGCTGCAAGCAGCCTGGGGGCCCTGGATCTTTGCGAACCAGTGTTCTCCAGTTTTCCTAGTAGGTACCCAGAAGGGTTGCTGAGTCACGTGAGAGCTCTAGTCTTAATTTCTTACCTCCAACTACGGATATATATATATATTTTTTTTACCTCCAATAAGGTTTCATAAACAAAACGGACAAAAAACTCATCCAACTGAACAGCAAAATACAATCCGATTAACAAATGACACGTTTCCCAGGAAGACATGCAAATCACCAGCAGGCAAATGCAGGGGTGCTCGGCCTCCCGGCTCTTAGGGAAGCGCAGGTCACCGGCACGAACAGATGCCGCCGCAAGCCCGTTAGCACAGGCCTCTCGAGTGCCGGCGACGATGTGGGTGAAGCTCTGCTGCGGACGTGCTGGAGCCGCAGCCCCCAGGGCCCAGCAGGGACGTGCGGTCCCCTCCGCTGCCTTTTCCGGCCCCCGAGACCCTGCGCTCCTCGGTCTGGCCCGTTCCTTGCTCCATCCACAAAGGTGGTGATGTGGGCGTCTTTTCACGGTGTCCCTCGCGGACCTGCCTGCCCGGCACGGCTCCTTCCCTGGTTCTGAGCCCTGTCCGACCCCGTACACATTTCAGGACCTGTGAGGACACCGGGCTGCCGACGGGGATGGCCCAGCTCAAGCCCCCTCACGCACCTTCACACAGTGAATCCCGGCGGCAAAGTCCCTTTCGCCTCGAAACTGCATAGTCTCAGGCTCCGGGGACCAGGACGGGCACGCCTTTGGGGCTGTCGTTCTGTCCACACGGGCCCCGCTCTGTGCCTGGCGGCCGCTGGCCAGAGCATGATCAGATTTAGATTCGGAGGGAGACCTTACGACTGAAGATTTTGGGGCCTCAGCACTGAACGGGGCCCCCTCGGGGATGTCGGGGTGTTCCTGGGGAGGGGAGGCGTGGGCGCCAGACACAGCTCTGGCTCTGACTGCAGGGCCAGAGGGCAAGGGGACTGCTGGACCATCAGGGAGGCCGGCCCTCCCCTGGGGTCGCTGCCTTCCCACGTCATGCCCCTGGCTGGTGGCAGGGGCTCCAGGCGGGGCCTGTTCTAGAGTCCCAGAACCCTCACATCTCCATGACGGCGCTGGGGACCGGCCAGGCCGCCCTGTTCATCCTCAGCAGCTCCTCCGGATTACCACTCCCAGGCTCCCTCGAGACCCACGCCGCCCTCGGCGCCCGCCCGCCAAGTGCAGGCCCACCTGCCATACACGGGGTGCGTGTGGCGGGCTCCCGTTTCTCAGACCTGGGCCCCTCCCACCGGAGACTTGGTGGCTCTCAGCGGTCGATCATGCAGCTGGCCATCAGCAAATTGGTTTTCAGGGAATTGATTTTTGGCGAATCTGCCTAGAGTGGCCAGGTGGCATGGTGACAGATGGCCTCAATTTTTGATGAAACCCAAGCCTGGCCTTCCTCCTAAAGTGACCAGCCTGGGCCTGGGTGTTCGTGGCTGGAGGCGTCCTGCCCAGCGGCCATCAGGCCTGCCAGGGACTCTGTGCAGCTGTCCTGACCTGAGTCACACACCACCACCCAAGGATCCGGGCTGGGGGCAGAACCAGAGGGGCCTACCGAGGGCCAAGGCGGGGCCCCTAGGAGCCACAGAGAGAGGGAGGGAGAGCTAGGACAGGCAGGAGGGAGTTTGCAGAGATGCCACTGGAGCCGAAGCCATCAGAGGCAGAACCTTCTGGGCATGGCTGTGGGAAGGGGCGGCAGAGGAAAGGGCCTGGAGTTCAGAGACATGGGATTTGTGAGGAGGAGGCCAGCCTCGGAGGGTGAGGGGCCGAGGAGACGCTGGTGGAAGGCAGGTGCACAGGGGGAGGGGCCCCGGGCTCCCAGAGGGCCCGGCAGGAGTGAGGGGAGGGAGCCTCGGGCGAGGGAATGTGCCTCCTAGCCAGGGGTGGGATCGTGTCCCCCCAAAGGACACGATGAAGTCACAGCCCCCAGTCCCTGGCATGGACAGCGAGGCAGGGCCCGACCAGGCTCACTGCAGACGGAACGGCTCACGGGAAGAGGAGGTCAGCCTGGAGGGCAGCCCTCCCGCAGCACGGCTGGGGTCCTCATAATAAGGCGACACGAGGACTCAGGCACGTGGGGGGCTGCGTGTGGTGGTGGAGGCAGAGACCCCGCAGACGCACCGCCCCGGGCCTGGCCGGAAGCCAGGAGAGGCGGAAAGGACCCTCCCCTGCAGCCCCGAGGAGGCACGTTTCTGTCTGAGGGCCCCAGGGGACCAGCGCGCCGGCCTTTCCCCAGGTGTGTCCCATTCAAAGAGCTTATGGCCAGTGGAGGGGGCTCAGGGGACAGCTTCTTTCGGGAGACGCCTGATGGTGCCCCAGTTCTCTGCAGCGATGGTCTGTTCTCAGTGGGCGGGGCGGGGGTGGCTGGCCTGCGAGGGGCTTTGCTCCAGGCTGCTGCTTCCCCCTCTGAGGGGGGCGGGGGGCAGTGACAGGTCCCCGCAGGAACTCTTCGGGACCCTTCTCAGCTCCTTAGGAGCTCTCGCCCTCCAGGCTCCCCCCAACTTGCCTCCTACACTCTCTCTGCTTAGGACAGGGGTCCCTGCACGGCCACGCGCTCCTGCGGCCCTCTGTCTGGAGCGCTGTGCACGCCAGCTCGGTGGGCCGGCTCCCCATGGGACTGTCCTCTGGACTGTGCGTGTTTTGCTGAGGGGACAGCAAGGGCACAGCCTGCGCCTGCCCCTCCTCCAAGGCCGATCTCCAGCAGGGCCGGGGCGGGGCCAACGGGGGCCCCAGGGGTGGGGCGCGGGGTGGGCCACGGTCACCAGACAGGCCACCAGTGAACACAGGAGACTCGCAGCCAGGGAGGCAAGCACTGTGGTCTGGGGACTGGGGGGGGCCACTCCCTCTGGACTTGCAGATACGTGAGCCCAAGGAGCCGGCGCCCTAACAGGAAGCCTGGGTTCCAAGCCGGCTGTGCCCAACCGTGCGGCCAAAGGCAGGCTGGGCCTGGCTCGACCCTTCCTGCTCCACGACCATTCCGGAGCCTTCTCCACCGGCCCCTGCCCTGGGCACCAACGCGGAAGCCCCTCGTCACAGCTCCGGGCCGCTACCAGAGAACTGGCTCAACGGACCTGGCCCCCAAGCTGCCCTGAGTGTCGACAAATGCTGTCACCGTGAAGTTGCCCTCCCTGCCCCAGTCTGGTGTCAGAGTGACGCCCGCCAACCCGTGGCGGGGAGGGTCTGTGGGCGGGTGGAAGGGACAGCCCCCCGCACCGGCCCCGCGTCCCAGGGCATGTCGCCCAGGGCGGCGGTGATGCAGGGCGAAGGCGCGAGGCCCCCGGCGCATCGAGTTCTCCTTTTCAAAACCACCAAACAGCAGGGCACTTTCCTGCCGTTCTTGGTTCATGACTTGGAGCTTCAAATCTGCTCCGCGTTCAGGGACAGCCGCGGACGGCATGACGCACGACCCCTCGCGGAGGCGGCGCTCCACGCGGGCTCCGGGGTGTGGCCCGGGCGGCTGCTCTGGTGGGGCCAGGGTGGACGCCGGCTGCGGGCACAGCAGAAGCCGACCCCGCCGGGCCCGCCAAGGGCAGCCGGCAGGCAGAGGTGTGCGGGACAGGACAGCGTGTGGACAGGGCGCAGGCCGGGCCCTGGATGGACAGTGGAGTCAGAGCCCACTGTCCCCGCTCTGTGGGCGGGGGGCCTGACCTCCCTGGGCCCGCGCTCACCTGCACCCCGTGCGCCCACAGCCTGGAGCACCACGCACCCCTTAGAAACGACGGCAGCCCTCGCGACAGGACAAAGGTTCTGCCTGGGACGTCCTGTTGCTAGAGAGAGAGACCCCTTCAAAGGAACCTGGGCACAAAGAGCACCGGCTGGAGAACCCAGGGTTTCCATCGGTCCCCGCAGTGTGCAGCAGGGCCCTCGGCTGACCCCGTGGGAACTGGAGTTACCGCCAGCTGCACCTGCCCCATCCCCCCCACCCCCTGGGCTCCCCCCGCCCTCTGTGTCTCCCTCCCCTCTGCCGCCCCCACCCCCACCTTTGTCTCTGCCGTCTGCCACAGGGTTTGGACATGGCTGTGACCAGCCCTCATGGTGGTGACTCTGCATGACCCCCGGCTCCAGGCTCAGGCACAGCCGACCTGCCTAGGTCACTGCGTGTCTCTGAGAGAGCCCAGCATCAGCGGGCTGTGGCCGCGGGCCTGGGCTTGTCCAGCCTGTGAGGCGGCCGCGTTGGGCACACTCGTCACCTGTCTGTCTGGGACTCCTGTGGACGCAGGACGTAGGCACGGACACCTGGGAATGGGCGTCCTGGCCTTCCTCTGGGGGACCTCTGCCCAGTGAGTCCTGTGATGCCACCAGGCTGACCGTCGGGTGGCCTCGTCCCACACCCTGTGCTTCTGTATCTGTCCCAGCAGCGAGACAGTCCCCGCCAGGTGCTGGCTTGTCCTACGACTGGGACTAGTGGTCAGGGGACAGGAACCGAGCCAGGGAGGACACGTCGATACAGGGCTCTCAGGCGGCTTGGGAAGGGTGGCCAGGCACCCACCTCACCGAGGCCACCTGTGTGTGTCTGTCGTCCTGGAACCATCGCTCCCACGCCCGATTTCACTTTCGAAAGGGCGCTGGCCGGGGGACAGACCTCATGGCGTCCCGAGGCCCTGGGCACCTGGGATGTGGAAGGCGACTCGGTGGCCGGGGAGAGACTTTGGGGACGGCCAGGAGGGTCGCCACAGCCACTGCCCCCTTCACAAACACACCTTCCCTCTTCTTCCATCCTGCGTCCTGCGTGAGGGACCCCGCCGTCCTTGTCCTTGGGGGTGAGCGACGAGCTCTCCGAGGGGTCAGGTGGCCGGGGCGCCCTCTGCCTCCCGGCCGAGCTGTCAGTGGACATGTCCGCCCGGAGGCCTGGCGTCTCTTCGGCTCTGAGCGGAAGCTCTGGGAGATGATGGAGCTTTTTCTGTAGTCTCAAGTGGCAGGTGGTTAAAATGTGATTACAGGGTTGTTTATTAAATCGAGATTTATTCTGCTGCTTTATTAAATCACCATTATTGAGTCAATTGGGCATTTGATTTTCAGGGCTGATGTAGAAGCTTGTTTCTATAACTAAGTTAATCGTGAAAACGGTGAATTGGTTATTTGCGTACCTTCATGCACTTAGTTTTGGTTAAAAGTTTAAAGATTCGACCATGAGCAAATTCTGTTTTGGTGGCTGGGTTAGTTTTGGGTAGCAGCCCCCCTTAATCACGCCACATTAAATCAAGTTCGGTTACACTATCAAATCTGCATGAGATAACACAAGCTTTTCTACTCGGCGAAGAGGGTCTGCTACAGTGTCCGTGCTGTGTAAGTCACACACTTGGCTGCCTGATGCAAGTTGCCTTCATGGAGACCCAGGTAGGCTTCGGGGGTCTGACTGCCACAGAATCAGGAGCGGGGTCTCTTTCCGGTGGAAAAGCTTTCATAAAAGGATGCTAAGGGCCAGTCTCTTTTTGCAGGCACTAACCACCAGCCATCTTTTTGCATCTTAAGTATATTTAGCTTGTCCCTTCCCCCGATCTGCCCTCCTGTAAGAGAATCTGTTTTGTACAGGACATCAGCCCATCAGGGTCTGCCGAGGTGCCCAGTGGGCCGAGCACTGGAGGCATTGGTGGGGGAGGGGAGCGTGTGCTCACCTGGGTTATTAAGAGAAAATTATGCTGTTAATTGTGCATGAAATAATGAGTTGTTTCTTGCGGGGCGGGCTGCGTGCCGACGGCCGGATGAGCGGATGGCAGTAGGTTGGTCTCCTGTGCTGCGTGGCAAACTACCACCCACTCGCAGCTTGGAACAGCCCGCTAATTACCCGCAGTTCCTGCGGGTCGGGAGTCCAGGCCCAGCTCGGCTGGATCCTCTGCTCGGGGCTTCCCCGGTGGGAGCCGAGGTGTAGATGGGGCTGGGGCCTCACCTTAGCCCAGGTATGGGCGGGGCTAGGGTCTCACCTGGAGGCCCAGACTGCAGAAGTTCCTCTCCCAGGCGATCAGCGGACACGTTCCTTTGTGGCTGGAAGACATGTGGCAGCTGCTTCTTCGAGGCCCGTAGGAGAGTCTCCCGCTGTGGTTGTGTAAGACTGCAGTCACAGAAGTAACAAGCCCATCCTGTGCCATACCGCAGAGGCCAGAAGCAAGTCACAGTTTTGGCCACACTCAAGGGGAGGGGAATATGCACGGGTGTGAGCCTCACGGGGGGTCACCTTAGGTGGCGTGACACACAGCTGGGGGAAAGTTGAGTACAGGGCCATTTGCAGCCAAGGTTTGACACCAGCCCGTAGGGCACCGGGAGGGCCAGGCCGGAGGGCAGGGCCTGGGGACAGGGGCAAGTAAGGCTGAAAACAAGCGCGCCAGACTGAGGAATTCTGACTTCATTCCACAAACGGTGGGAGCTATGCGTTGTTTGGGAACTTTTTTTTTAACATAAATGTAAAGTTAGGTAGGTAATAGGGACAGAAACCTGACTTTGCCCAGGTTACGGGACCTCGAAAGGACAAGCCCACGCTGCTCCGCAGAGTCCAGCTGGCCGACAGGGACCGGGCGAGTGCCCGCCGCTGTCCTGAACTGGCCACATTCTTGCGGTAGTGTTGGGGCAGCGCCCATGGCTTCGCAAGGCCTCCCTGGGTCATCAAACCTCAGGGAACCGAGCAAATGGACCTCTGGCAGCTGAACGTCCTAGGCCTCCTGGGGTAGTGTCCTGGCGTTTGCCCAAGTGAGGCTCCAGGGTAGGATGCTGAGCGTCCCCGCCATGAACGTGTGGGGCCAGGGGCTTCCAGGAATTCCCATCGCCCCATGGCCTTGTGGGCCCTGCTCCCCGGGGACAGGCGTGGCTGACGAGGACAATTTCCACTAAGCAGACACTCCTGCCGCGGGAGGTGGCCACGGCTGAGGTCACTCCGGGCCTCTGTGTTCGTGGGCTCCCAGCGGACGGGGAACAGGCCTTCTTCCTGATCCCAAGCTTATCTTTTACACACACGTGTGTCCGCTGCCAGCCAAGTGCAAACCCGTGTTTGCCAAGAGGAAAAGCATGCGCACCGAATGGGGCATTTATGGCAAACTGAGATGACTTCACTACTGATTTTTTAAGCATTCTTAAAATAACAAAGAGGTTTTGGGGACCAACACAGAATCTTCTAATTCTCAGCTGATTCGTATAAGTTGCCTACTTGGAATATTTAGAAGGGTCAGAATAATCGCTAACATTTCCTTTCTCCATGTCTTTAGTGTTTTCCCACCAAAAATGGAAACACTGTTATTATTTAGAGATGATCAATGTAAACTTGAGGAAACACGTTCAGACTTCACAGAAGTACGTACCGTAAAAAAGCGCCCGTCCCCACGACGACGCCCTCATCTGGTAACTGCGGCGAACAGTGGGCGGCGTGGACATTGCGCATGGACGTTCCTTCACGGACGTTCGATTCGTTTCGCGGAACGGGTCTCTCTACTCCTGCTCGATTTCCTTCCTGTGTCTTGGACACCTTTCTATGGCTCGTTTTAAGGTTCCATTCTGGCATGAACCAAAACTGACATAAAAATTAGGGATGCAGATTTTTACTTTATGATAGGAATTATTTTGTCTAGATTTTTCCCCCCTCCTGCTAATGTTCAGAGTATAGAAAGAGACTCTAGTTTGACTCAAAATGCATCACAGGTAAGCCAGAGGAATTTTCTGCTTTGTTAAATTTTCTGCCTAAGTTTTTTAAAAAAATCAGTGGAGCCGGAAATCATGAGAAGTCGCCCCCTTTCTTCTCGCCTCCCGCGTTTCCGCCCGGACAGCTGTGGGCGAGCGAGGCAGGACGGGTGACGGTGGGGTCAGCCTCCGGGTCACACACGGGAAGGTGGCACCTATGCTCGGGGCCCCGGGCACGGACTGGGGCTGCTGCGGGTGCAAGCACGTCTGAGCCGTTGGCAGGGTGTCCTGTGCCCGTCGCCCTGAGGCCACCGAGGGAGAGGACCACTGGGCATCGTGCAGCCGAGCCCAGGAGAAGCTTCCTCGGGCCCGAGCACGCGAGGAGAAAGGTCGATGTGAGAAAATCGGTTTCTTCCTTGTGAACACAGTGGTGTGACACCCCCTGCGCACAGACGTATCTTAGAGATCCTGACTGAGAAGCACTCAGTTGGTTATTTTGTTTATTTATGTAACACACGTGTAGTGAGTATCCAAAAAGTGACAAGCCCCATTCCAAGGTTTGGGAATGCAGCAGGGAACAGAAGGCACAGAAGGGCCTGGCCTCGTGAAACTAATACGTCAGCCTGTGTGTGTGCACATGTGTGTGCGTGTGTGTGTGTGGTGCATGTGTGTCTGTGTGCATGTGTGAGTATGTACATGTGTGTGTGCGTGTCTGTGTGTATGTGCATGTACGAGTGTGACTGTGTGAGTGACATGAGTGAGTGTGAGTGTACGTGTGTGTGCGTGTGTGTGACTGTGTGCGCGTGTGTGCGTGTGTGTGTCGGGGGAGGTGGAGAGTGTCGATTTTGAATGAAGCGCTCAGAAACCCTCGGAGAGGTCGCGCTGAGCCAAGCCCTGAGGAGGTTTCGGGGCCGAGAGGGGGAGCCAAGTCCCGGGAGGAAGCGCCGGGCTCTGCGAGCAGCATGTGCAAAGGCCCCGAGGCGCAAGCGCTGCTGAAACACAGAGTCTTTGGTCACCGTGGCCGGGGCAAGAGACAGACTCCCAGGGGCTGTCAGAGGACAAATGGAGGACAGACCGCATGGCGTCTTAAAGGCACTTTCTGACATACAATAAACCGCACCTATTTAAAGGGTACAACTGATAATTTTTTGACACTTGTATAATCTTCACCACAATCCAGATAATGGACATACTGCTCACCACCGAGAGTCTCCTCGTGCCCTTGGCGAGCCTCTCCCCTGCCCGTCCTGCCCGTCCTGCCCGGTGTAGATTTCTTTCGAACGGAGAACCAGGATTGTTTTCGAAAAGTCTCCTTTCGCCACTAAATTGTCTCTGCACCTTTGCCACAAGCCCGTTGTTCAAATACATACGGTTCTGTCTCTGGACACTGTCCCGTTTCCTCGATCTACCCGCCCGCCCGTATGCCGGCGACTCACGGCCTTGCGACCTTAGCCTCCGAGGTCCGGGAACCGCAAGCGTTAGTTCTCTGACTCTGTTCTTTCAAAAGCTGTTTCGGCTATTCCAGGTCCTGGACGTTTGCACATGAATTTTAGAATTGGCTTGTCATTGTCGTCAAAAGACCCGGCCGGGGGCTCCGATCGGGGCCGCACTGGCGGTGCACATCAGAATGAGGAGAGCTGATCTCTGGAGCCACCGAGTCCTCCGGCCCGTGAACGGGGCGTGTTTCTCCCTTGTTCAGTTAATTTCTCTCAGCGATGTTTTGCGGTTTTCAGAATACAGGTTTTGTACACGGTCAGGTTGTCTTTAAATGTTCCTCATATTTTATGCTGTCGCAAATGATGTTCTTTAAGTTCTAACTTCTCATTGTTTGTTTCCAGCTTGCTTCGATGTGTTGATTTCGTGCCCTGTAACTCCACTCGACTCAAGCGTGAGCTCTGGTAAGGTTTCTGTCAATGCCACTGAGTTTTTCTACACAGACGACTAGGTTATCTAAAGACATTTGAACTTCTTTTCCCGTCCAGCTCCCTTTCATTTGTCTTTTGTGACTTATACACTGACTAGGCCTTCCGAACAATGTTGAGCATTCGTCCCTGCCTTGTTTCTGATCTTGGAGAAAAAACATCCAATTTTCATGGCTTAGAATGGTGTTAACGGTGAGTTTTCATCAATACCCTGTATCCGGTCAAAAATACTTTTTTGTTATTACTAATTTACTCAGAGTTTTTATCAGAAATGAATGTTGGCTTTTGTCAGATGCATTTTTATCATCTACGGATATAATTAAAAATTTTTTAGTTTAATCTTAGTTTTTAAATGTTAAACCAAACAAACGTACCTTTAAAAGGCCACACTTAGTCATGACGAGTTGCCCTCTCCATGTAACATTGGATTTAATTGGCTAAATTTGTGATGCTCTCGGAGGAGAAAAGCCCCGTTATGGGTGTCCGTCACAGCTCGTCGCTCCAGGCAGAACGGAAAAGCTCCTCCGCGGATGGCTGTGCCGCTTTCACGGAGAGGGAAATACTGTTCTTCGCAGTTTTTAACAAATCTCCAATCCAGACAGCGT
>NW_011889150.1:535810-540775 GCF_000151845.1 Pteropus vampyrus
ACGACGAAACGGCCTGGGTCAGAAGAGCGGCGTCGACCTCGTTCGGCCGATGGCCCCGAGGCGAGGGCTGGCCACGTCACAGTGGCGCCGACCGAGAACGCCGCGTCCTGGTCGCCGGGGAGACAGCGCCATGCCCGGAGCGGCCGGCGAGCCACGCTGGGCCACGTGCCTGCCAGAGGGAGCTGTCCTCTGTCCGTCCGCCCCTCGGGTGTCCCGCTGTGGTCCCGGGAGTCAGGGTGTCTGAGGACAGAGGCTGGGGGTGAAGGCACCGTGTTCACTGGAGCCGGTTCCTTCATGGGCTCCCCACACCCGGCCTCATCCGTCCACGGCCCCCGTGTCCGTCCACGGTGCCAGGTCATCTCATTTTCCTTCGCGGAGGCCTCTGAGGAGGAGCTGGGCTCTTGGGTTGTCTGACCGTTGACCAGAGGCCAGCATGGTGCAGAGACACCTAGACCCCAGCACACAGGTCGGGGGGATGGAGGGCCAGGCGTGGTGTGCAGAGCGGGCGTGGGCGTGGATCAGGAGGGTGACTGAGGAAGGCAGGGGTGAGGCTGGTGGCCGGGGATCGGCCAGGGGCCTCCTGCTGAGCCCGCACCCTGTGCGGGGCTCTGTGGGCCTCGGGGATACAGAACTCCCCCCGCCCTCACTGGGGGCGGGGTCCCCAGACACCTAGTGCCCAGGCGACCTGTGCGGGCTCCCATGAGTGAGGAGTGTCTGCCTGGGCTCGGAGCGGGCAGCACCTCCAACGCCCGGCAAGTGTTGGCATGTGCCGAAGCCTGCTGTCACATCGGTCCCGAGGGCGTGAGAGCTGGCAGGCAAAGGAAGTGTTGGGGGGCGGGGCATGGAGAGCCGGGGGAGGGTGCGAGGAAGTGTCTGCGACCTTACTCACCACGCCCTACACCGCTGCCAGTTCCACAGAAAGCCAGTGGGCAGCTGCTCAAGCAGAAACCTTCTCTCGACACCTTCGCCCGTCCCCCGCCTTGGTGCGAATCAGCACAGGCTTCCCGCCCTCCGCCCGGCCCGCCCCAGCTCACAGCTCTGCCCGCGCCCCAGCACCCTCGGAGGCCCTGCTCACGCGTCCGGCCCAGCGAGATGGGAACCCTGCCTCTTGGAAGCCCAGCCATGCTCGGAACTCCCAGAACCCCGAAGGGCGACGGACAGAGACCGCCCTTTGCTGGCGTGGTGGCTGGGGACGGTGCTGGGAGGACGCAGAGACGGCTGTCGTTCCGAGCGGGCCCCCTCGTGGCCGGCCGGGATCCCGGGAGTTGGCTTACGCACCGGGTGCATGTGCCTTCTGGAATATTTTCTGCGCCACGTGCCAAGTTGTCTGCAGGTGGCCTCTGGTGGCAGCAGTGTGATGGTGTCAAGTGCACACTCTCTGTGCAGCTGGAATTGGGGGCACCCCTGAGGCTCCGCGAGCTGCTTGCCCCGGCCCTCCCGGCGCCCGCAGCCCCCACACAGCCACCCGGCTCCGCCCCGCACCGGCCGGGCCCGCGGGGAAAGGGGGGGGCGGCCGCGCTGGACCCTCGCTCCTCATCCTTCTCGTTGGCGCTTTGCCCTCTGGTGCTTCGAAGCCGGAGCCGCCCTTGCCCTGGTCAGCTCCTCTTCCCTGGGCAGAAGGTCCTTCGCTTGGCGTTAATGGAGCTCGCCTTGAATACCTAAGTGGCCGCTGGACAGCGGTCGTGGAGCTTTCGACGGCTTCAGTCCTGCAGGCTCGGGTGCGGCCGTCTCTCACGCCCACGCTGAGGACTCGGCCTTGGGTCTGGGTGGACGGCAGAGGAGTCTGCCCCACGTAGAAGTCGGTAGGGCACCTCCGGCGCCCCGCCCCCCAGGCCTCTGGGCCCCATCCTCACCCATCCTCACCCGCACCCCCGGGGAAGCCCGCCTCAGCCGTGCCCCGGGGCGCCTGTGCGGTGACTAGATTTCCGATATGAACATCTGACACGACGTGTCGGGGGGCAGAGCTCACCCGCACGCCGGAGACACCGCACCCTGCCTCACTGCCTCGCTCACCCCGGGCCTGCAAGGGCGGCTGACTCCCAGGAAGCTGCTAAGTTCGCGTGTTCGTAGGTGGGAGGGGAGGAGCCTGTGTCCGCTGCCACGCTGTGTCCCCTCGGGAAGAGCCGGACGTGAACCAAGGCCCCAGCGGAGGTGGCGGGTGGATAACTCACCGGCCATCCCCGAGCCAGCTAAGAGAATCGGGCAGATCCATGCGTCCCGGAGGGAGAGACTTGCAGCATAAATGATTAAGCGAAAACAGAAAGCGAGAAAGCAGCGTATCAGTGTATAGATACACGAAGCCTAAATGTGGATAAAACACTATGTATTTATATACAAACACGATGCATAATTTATGCATAAATCGTGTATGTATAATGCACGACCAATCGATGCAGGCTGTGGGACGTAATTTGCATGCATAATTTACACGCACACATGTGCGTTTATGTCCCAGGCCTCACCAGCCTGAGAGGACAAGAGAAAGCCACGTTTATCGTGACACCTGAGTGGCCATCTGACCCCGGCCCCGGGCAGGACACGGGCTGCCCGCCCTCCCTCTCCGAGCCATCCCAGGCGCCGGCTCTTCAGGTTCAGGGCGTGTGTTCCGGGAGTACACGTCAGGAGGACCTTTGTCATGCGACCCCAGGGGCCTGGGCTTCCTGTGACACAGGCCCGCTGGGCAGAGGGCCCCCTCACAGCTGGCCGGTGAGGCGTGGGTTCCTCTCTCTAGGGCTGTGAAGGGCCCAGCTTGGAATGGAGGCCGAGCGAGGGCGTGGGAAGTGGCCTGTGGAGGTGACCTCCTGGACTGGAGAACCGACGATGGCCCGGACGCTCTGGGCTGGGCTGGGCTGGCGGGAGGCAGCTGTCTGCTCCCCAGCAGCCTGGCCGAGGGGCCTGGGAAAAGCCTGGGTCTCCAGGCTCCTGCGCAGCCCCTGCCAGCCTACCCACCCCCAGCGGGCGTGGGTCCAGGGAGCTGGACAGCAGGGCAGGCCCCAGAACGAGCAAGGCCAGGCCACAGCAGGACAGGAGTGCTGTCTGGGGGTGGGGGAGGGCAGACGGAGGCTGCGAGTTCCACATACGACTCAGGGAGGAAGTCAGCAGACAGAGGCGGGCCGTCCCTGGGCCACGAAGCCTCGGACTGCGGCAGGATGGCAGGCCTGAGCCCGAGGAGCCGCCTCTAGTCCCTACGACCCACGGGCAGCTGGGTGGGGGTGGGGCTGGCAGGGCCAACGCGCAGGCCCTGTGCAGCAGCACCCGGGTAGGCCGTGGGGCAGACAGCACAGAAGCGACACCCCCGAGCCCTCGGCCAGTGGGGCAGCAGGTGCCCGGGGCTGTGACGCCGACCCGGGGGCAGGCACTGGGGCTGCGAAAGGGGGCGCCCAGAGACTCAGGGCCTCGCCTCCCGACGCCCGTCAGGGAGCTACAGCCAAGCAGGTGCTGCCGGACCTGAGCCCCCAGCCGGAGCCAGCGGGCAGCTCCCAGGGCCCGCTCAGGTCGGGGCGAGGGCTGGGCTGGGGTGGCTGGGGGAGGGGCAGGGGCTTCGGTAGACGAGCCGTTTCACCTTGGAGGCTGAAGCCCCCCAGTGAGGGCCGGGCCCCAGGTCTGAGCTCAGCGTGTGCTCAACCTGCCTGGACCCGCACAAGGCACACCACAGACGCTAAGGCCCCGGGGCCACCGAGGAGGGCCCCGGGAAGGAGCAGCGAGCCTGGGGGACGTGTGCTGAGCCCTGTCAGAAAAGGGCAAGCGAGCAAGGACCAGGAGAAGGGGCTCTGGGCGGCCGTCGGTCTGAGCGGCCCCCCCACCCCCACCACCTTCTCTAAGCCACGCCCACCGCCCCTCACAGTCCAAGCCGGATAAGGACGCAGGGGAAAGGCAAAGAGGAATCATCTGGAGGGCGCTGGCGGTGCGGAAAGGGGGTGACGCTGGCATTGAGGGGGCGCTCACATGTGTCGGGCAGCACAGCTCAGAGCGACACCCCTGAAGCCTGTGTGTCCTCTGAGGCTACTTCCCAGCTTCGCGGGTGAGGCTCTGGCGCCAAGGGGTCCTCTGCACCCCATGCCCCACATCGAGAAGCGGGGGCCACGAGCAAGCAGGCTGGGTCCTCCGCGTGTGGGCAGGACCTGTGTCGGGCCGGCCGGGGTGCAGGCCCCCCGGGCAGAGGCGCAGCTCCAGATCTTCTCCCCGACCTGTGCCTCCAGGTTGGGATCCCCAGGTTCCCCAGAGGCTGTGCAGAGGGGGCAGGGGCTGGCCTGCACCCCTTAGTGTCCCCTCTGCCACGGGAGGGTTGGGTGGGTGGCCGGGCTGCAGCAGCAGACGGGGAAGAGGCCACAGTGCCAGGGCACCCCCCTCAGACCAGATGGCGCTGGCCGCAGTGGTGACTCCTCGGGGAGCAGCTGACGCCTGACGAGGGGCTTGTCATGGAGAAGAGCCTCTGGCCTGTGCCTGGAGCAGGCGCGTGCCACCCGCCCTCCCACACGGCGGTGTCTGGTGACACGCTGCCGTCCGCATGTCCACAGGGAGGTTGGAGGGACGGACCAGGCTGCACTTGGGGTCCTGGAGTGGCGGGCGGGTGAGGGGCGGGCTGGGGCCAGCCCTGGAGAAAGGCCGCCTGCCCGTTATTTACAGATCACTTGTTCGCAGCCTTCGATGCGCTTGCCGGTGTCCAGTGTCCGACGGGAGGCCCCGGGGGGACTAGCGGTCCCGCTCACGCCCCGGCCGCCCCGTCGGCTCACACAGCGGAGCGCCTCAGGAGCCAGTTCCCACCTGGTGACTGCGCTTCGGCCTGCATGCTGGTTCCTCAGCAACGTGCGCTGTGGCCACCGTGTCCTAGCAGCCTCCCCCGGGGACCTCGAGCCTCAGATGGGACACACCATGCTCCGCCCATGCTGAGCAACCCCTGCTTGTCCCAGATCCTCCCGTTTGTCCTGCAGAGGTCTGAGCCTGGCTGGGGCAGCATGTCAGCGG
>NW_011889150.1:541970-544195 GCF_000151845.1 Pteropus vampyrus
TCAGCGCGGCCGTGGTCCCCACAGGAGAGATGTGCACGTCCTTTGCGAGCGAGGAGCCGCCGGAAAGGGTGGCGTGTGGGTCACGAGGCGGCGTGCCCCACCTGGCGGCATCACCCACTGGACTCGGGCATCCGGAGGGGGGCCTCCTGCACCCGACCAGCAGGTCCACGGTCATCGCTCTGGCCTGTCCATTCACACCTCGGAAGCGGTCGCCAAGTCCGCTCTAAGACACCGCACGTGGGAAGCCACCCCTGGGCGCAGGGGAGCCCTGTGGCCCCGGCCCGTCCCCTGAGCTCCTGTTCGTTTGCTCTCCCAGACGCCTCCTCACCGTCCGGACTCTGAGCAGTGAGCCCACTGGCCAGTCCCCTCCAGCCGCAAAGCCTCAGGCTGACGGGGCAGGGGGTGCTGGGAGAGGGCCGGGCTGCAGCGGTCACGGGCGGGCAGGGGAGAGCCCGGCTTGTGCCCTTGGGCCGCAGGGGCCCTGCATCCCGCCTGTGCCCCAGCCTGTGGAGATAGTAAATGTGTAACCGTCCCCCACAGGCTATGGCATGCACCCCATGAGGCTGGCTTCTGGGGACCGGCTCTGGGAGGGCAGGTGAGGGCAGGGTTAATGGAGTGTCCACCCTAGAGTCAGGCAGGCCAGCCCCTGCCCCTACCTCCCCTCCAGGCCTAGCTGCGGCCTGCCCTCCCCCCGCAGTGGGCCTCGTGAGCCCTGACAAGGTCACGGTGCCTGCCGGGCCCAGCCCGGCCCGCCTAGGGCAGCGCTAAAAACAGCCCCTCTGCTGGACGCTGGACAGCCAGCTGCCCTGGGGGCGGACAAAGGCGTG
This sequence comes from Pteropus vampyrus, assembly GCF_000151845.1. Lineage (NCBI taxonomy): Eukaryota > Metazoa > Chordata > Mammalia > Chiroptera > Pteropodidae > Pteropus > Pteropus vampyrus. The sequence continues at coordinate 542,798 of NW_011889150.1, forward strand.
GCCTCCGCCCCGAGGCTCGGCTCCTCCTTGTGACTCGCCCTCTGCCCGCTCTGTCCCCATGGACCATCTTCTTCCTGCCTGCCAGTCAGAGGTTCATGACCCTCCGCGCCCTGGGCCCTGGGGGCCAGGGGGACTCCCGCCCTTCCCAGAATACTGTCGGGCGCACGAAATGAAATGCGGGGGTCACGAAGGAGGCGCAGGACATCGGCATTGCTACCGAGCGTCCGGAAGGAACTGCCGCTTCTCAACTCGCCGCTCGGAAGGCCCCTCCCTCGGCTTCCGTGGAGCACGGCCTGACCGGCCCCGTGACCCGGCCGCAGCTGTATGGCAGGCGGACGCGGTGGCCTCGTCCGCCCGCTCTCGCTTTCCGTGCTCGTAACAGCAGGAAGCTGCGAGCCAGAGCTCGGGCTGGGAGGTGAGAGGTGTCGTCTCCTCCCACGGTGCACGGGTGCCCTCAGCTCCCCCATGCGGGGCCGGGGGACAGCCCAGCTGAGCCCCACTCCAGGTCCCCGCTCAGCCCTCCTGCTCACATGGCTCTGAACCAGCATCGGTGGGGCTCCACCCGGCCAGACCCTCGGGGACCCGTGACCAGGGTGGGGCCGTCTGAGCCCTGAGCCCAGGACTGTGTCCAGGAGTTTCCTGCTCGAGTCCGCCTCCCAGCCCGGCCCCCGGCCTCCAGCCAGCCCGACACGCCTGTCCGCACCTCAGCGCCCAGTCACCAGCCGCTTCTCGGGAGCCCCCCTGCCCGCACCGCCCAGCAGCCTGGGTTACTCACCCCTCTCCTGAGCCCACCCCCCACCTCCCAGAGGGACCTTGTCCACCCCAGACCCCCGGGGCCCAGCTGGAGCCCGGAGCGCACTCTGGCGGCCTGGGGCCCGCTGGGCTCTGCCCGGAGCTGGGCAGCGGGCCTGCGGGTGGGGGCTGGGCTGGACGCGAGCTCCGGCAGCCGGGCTGCGGGCTGAAGGCTGTTGACAGGAGGCAGCTGGTTTCCAGTGACAGGCGGTCGGGGGGCGCTGGCACCTGTCATCAGCTCTGCCCTTCAGTGCCGAGCTGAGGGAAGTGTCTGCGTGTCTGGGACGAGCTGGCCGGCCCCTCCCGCCGAGTTCCGTGCCCAGAATCTGTCAGCTTAGACCTGCAACGGGGGCTGGGGGTTCCCAGGGACAGGCCGTCCCCATGGTCACCCAGCAAGTGGGGTTGCAGCTGGCCCCGAGCCGGGGGACCCCTGGTGTCCAGGCCGGGTTGGGGGATCTGCAAACACAGGGTGTGATCTACACACTCTCGGCTCCCAGAGCACAGGCCAGACTCGTGCCCCTTGGGGGCTCCCCAGTTACACAGCCTGGCCGAGTCAGCCCCCGCCCCCGCCCCTGCCCACCCCCCATTCCGCAGCTGGAAAATGGG
>NW_011889150.1:545390-551820 GCF_000151845.1 Pteropus vampyrus
CCTCCTCCCACGGGCATCGCGGGGTCCCCGTCCCTGCCGTCCCCGTGGACAGCCACGGTGAACGGTCACTGCACGTGCCCGCGCGTGCGTGTCCCCCGGGTCCTGGCGGAGATTTACAGTGCGGGGATCGGTGGCCTGGGGACAGGGTCCTCGTTGCCCCAGCACCGGCACCGTTCCGCAGTCCCGCCTGGTGTCAAGGGGCGTGGGGTACCCCAGAGCCTGCGACAGGCACGTTGCTAAATCTGTGGGTTTCTGCCCATCGGACCAGCGAGAAAGGGGCCTCGATGCTGTTTCGAGGCTCGCTGGTTCTGCACGAGCGAGCGGGCGCCTTGCGGTGCGCGCAGGGGACGTCGCGGGTCCTTCTCTGGCGGGCCGGGCGCTGTCGCGTCTCTCCCGCCGTCCTGCAGACGGTGGGGCTCTCTCTTCGCTGTCAGGAGCTTCTCGTGCGTCACGGATGTTGGTCCTGTGACTGTGACGTTCGCCGCTGGTGCTCGGTGCGTGTTTGCCGTGCTCACGGCGTGTTTCGTCACACAGACGTTTGCATTTTCCGTAGGTGGATTTGTCTTCGGGTGGCTCCTTCTGGATGTGGAGCCACCGTTGCAGACGCTTCCCTCCGTCCTAGGTCGTAAAGAGAGTCACCCACGATCTCCCTAGCACGGGCATGGTGTCCTCTCGGATCCACCTGGCGCCTGCTGTGAGCAGTGGACCGAGCCTACCTTTGGCCGTGTGGCTGTCCATGTGTCCCAAAGCCACTGCCCAGGAACCTCATCTCCTCCCCACTCGCTTGGGAAGCCACCCGAGCACGGTCCCCGTCCCTGGCCTGGTTCTGGCTTCCCTGCTCTAGTCCCCTGGCCGGTTTGTCTGTGGTGACCTGAGGCCACACGGTTTCGACCACGTGATGTGACGTTTGTCCGGTAGACGCCCCCGTCCGTGTTTCTTCCCTCATCGGCTGTTCCCGGCTGTTCCTGCTTCTTCCCCGTGAGAGGAGAACACGTAAAAGCGCCCGGTCCCACTGGACACACCGAGGCCCTCCGCATCTCCAGGCCCCACGCCCTTCTCCGCCTGGCAAACTCTCATCCTGAGACCCAGCACGAGTGTCCCCTTCCCTCGAGGTCACTCAGCTCCGGGCACACTGGCCTTTGCTCTGCCCCTCAAGCCAGCCAGGTGCACTCCTGCCTTGGGTTTCTGCACGCGGTGGCCATTTGCCTGGAGTCCCCTCCCCGAGACGGTCACACGACGCTCTGCTTGTGCGAGGTGGGGGGGCGGAGAGGGGCGAGGGGGCAGCACTCTCCTTAGCAGACCAGGCCAGGGCCTCCCGCGGGGCCTGCGGGGGTCTCCTGGGTCCCGTCACAGGACTCCCGCCTCCCCTTGCGAGCAGAGGGAGGAGACCGAAATGCTCCCCACCACAGGGCCTCTCCTGTGCCGGCCGATGTCCGCCGTCCTCTCTGCAGGGGGCAGAATACCAGGACCCCAGCGGAATGCAGGCCGGGCCCCAGGGCTGGGAGGCCATTTCTGCGGGGCAGGGTCCCCTAAGCCCCCAGAGGGGCCGTGAGGAGCATGTGTGTCCCCTTCACAGCACTCCACACAACAGGTCAGAGCGCAGAGGGCGGTCAGCAGCCAGACCAGCGGTGGCTCTGCGTGCAGGTGGTGACCTGTGGCGACTCCACGTGTGAGAGGCGGTCTCCAGTCTTCAGGGCGAGGCCAGTGCCTGCTGGCCCGCCAACCCCAGCGGAGTCGGCGCCCGGCCCTGGGTGGTTCTGCGGGGGTACAGTGCCCAGCACCAGCAGGCTCTGGGACTGGGGCCACGGATGGGCCGGTCTCGGGTGGCAGGAAAGGTGTCCCCACGGCCTCGTGAGCTAGGACGATTCCATTGTCCCCCGAACCACTGTCCCTCCCTCTGAGGAACCCCAGACTGCGCCTTGCAATGCCCAAGGCCAGTGGCGAGAGAGGACCCTGGCCCTCCCCTGTGGGGGGACCCGCATCAGGATGTCCCCAAGCAATGCGAGACTGAGGGGGATGGGGTCTGGGGGAGGCCACACGAAGGGGCAGCGGCGCAGGAGACGAGGAGGTGGGAGGAAACCCTGGCGAGCTGCCTGGAAGCGGTGGCAAACTGGGCCAGGTGGGCAGGCGAGGTTTCAGCCACTGGTTGTTGAGGAAAGAGCATTTCTGGCTCCCCGCGACCTTCCTCCGGGGCCCGTCCCCAGGCCCTAGTCTCTGGCCCCTGCCCGCCGACCCCACAGTGGCTCCCACGTCCTCTGCTCCCGGCGGCCCGGGCCTCGCTCTGTGCCTGCCGCTTTCCCCGTGTGAAAGCTCCCAACCGTGCCCGCTGGTTCCGTCTGCTTAGCACCAAAGGCAGATACGTGTTTGCAGGTTCCAGAGACCGCCCTGGAGCACATTGCAGGGACCCACCTGGGCTCAGCCACTGCCCCTGGGAGGCTGCGGACGGGGCAGGGGCGCTGGGCACCAAGACGAACAAGCGGGGGTGGGCAAGGAGCCGCTGCGGCCCCACCCAGGGGGGCAGCACCCGCCCCCCGCCCTCCTCTGCCCGTCCTCACAGGGGCTTGGTGTCCCCAGCTCTGCTCTCTCTGTGCTGTGGGCACCCAGGACCTGCTCACACTGTTCCCCTGCAGGCCCCAGGGCTGGCCAGTCTCTCCAGACCCTCTGTCCCCTCAGAGGGAAGGAGACGCTGGTTTCTGGCACACTGCCCGCTGCCCGCTGCCCCAGGGCGAGCCTCCTTGGGCCTTTTTAGACGGACAGTCACAAAGGGGACACTAAGCTCAGTGCCCACAGGGCAGGCCCAGCCCTTGTGAATGCTCCCTGCCCCGTGGCCACAGAAAGTCCCCCAGGATGGCCACCGGGGGCGGGGCCGTGCTGGCCACTGCTTGGGGCTGCGGTCCGCTGCAGCCTGGGAAGAGGCCACAGCTGCTGGGCCTCCCGAGCAGAGGGGACGGTGTCAGCACGTTCGTGGTGCGTGTCCTTTTGATCACGGTGCTTGGCAAGTCCCTTCTGAGATGAGTGCCGAGCGCCAGCGAGGCGGATAGGCCCCTGTGAAGTCCACGGGGCCCCCTGGCACGGCTCCACCTTCACAGATCTCTGTCCGTGGGGGCACTCGCTGCCACCCCCCCGGCACGGCCACACGCAGGGGCCTGTGTGGCGTCTGCACGGCCACCTGCATCCTCCTCCGAAACGACCCTCGGCCCCGTCCCGCAGTCCTGGAGGGACGGCAGATGTGGCAGTGGACACGTGGCCCAGGCTGGCCGCTCCGAGTCCTGTGAGGGACGTGCAGGCTGACTGACGAGGGTCGCTTGGTGCTGGGATGTGTCATGGCCCTCCTATCCCCCTGAGGCGAGGCCACACGCGGGAACGCGGAGCAGGGAGGGGAGCGGTGGTTCTAATAAGCTCATCTCGCCTGTGGATCCAGCTGTGCCTGAAGCTCGCCCGCCCTCACCTGTACCAGGTCTACGGTCTAAGCATCCTGTGCCTTTGAGCAGGTTTTGAGCAGGTGTCTGTCATGTGCATGCAAACAGAGCCTGGCCTCCCGCAGGCGAGTCTCAGAGTCGGGTGGCCGGCCTGCTGCCTCCTCTGCCGGCGCCTGGTGGCGGGGTGCTGCCCAGCGTCGGCCCCAGAACGCCCTCGCGAGCAGTGCAGGCGTAAGCCGGGGCCTCCGTGCTGAACAGGGAACAGCCTGGGGACCGGCGGCAGCCCTCACTGGGCACTTTCATTAGGAGGTCCCTTACGGTCCACGGAAGTGCTGTATGCATGTGAGGGACGGCTCGGCCCGCCCTGGCCAGCCGTTGACAGGCACAGAGGCCCGAAGAAGCGCCTCAGACAGTCCCTGGTCATCCCCAGCCACGCCCAGAGCAGCACCTGCGAACAGTCAGGTTAGCCTCTCGCTTGGCTGCGGGCAGAGCTCCGCATCCCCCAGCTCAGTCACACGCGTCACACGCGTCTCTTCCTGCCCACCCACCTCCCGACCCCACACACGCGCCGGCCACAATGTCGCTCGGCCACACGGCCCTCGGCTTGGAGAGCCAAAGAGCCCAGAAACAGTGGGTGGGCTCAGGACAAACGACCGTCCGGGGGCTGGACGGAAGGCGTGGCCACACGGCCGACTGTCCACAAGGACCCAGGGGTCCCGCTGGCCCATCCTAAAAGCGAACGCGCGAGGAGCTCATCCCTCCCCTCCCTCCGCCGCCCCTGCGAAATCTATTTTAAAAGATCAGAATTTTCTTTACATCCACCTCCGAAATGTGCGGCAGGAGGTAAGTAGGACATAAAGGGGAGGGGGTGGCGGGAGGGGCCGGCGCGGCTCCCCGGTGGTCTGCTTGTCGCCGCCCACGTTCATGGGCACCTCTGCTCTCTGGGGCAGGGTGGGGTGATGGGGCATCTAGGGCCGCAGGCTCCACGGTTCTCTCAAGACCCCACCTGCCTCCGTGTCCTCCCTCCGGGGGCTTGAGGCTGGGCCCGCGCGGGGCGGTGGACAGTGACAGACCCCGAGCCAGTGGGTGGAGCTGGCATCTGTGTGTTCCTGCCGTGCCCTGGGCCCCAGCTAGCCTCACCCCAAAGCCCAGACACAGGGGCTGTCAGGGCGACTGTGGGTGGCTGAGCACCCACCTTGGCCTCGGCCTGGAGCCCTGTCCGGGCCCCCGACAGGTGTGACCCCAAAGCCCGGCTCAGCCAGGCACTCTCACCGCCCCTTGGAGTGGAACCCCACTCCCTCAGTCAGGCTAACCCCTCCCTCGAAGGCCCTGGGGCCCCGGGAACCCACAGAAGGCTGTCGAAACTTCTGCCCAGAGGGCCGGGTGATGGCAGAGTCCCCCGGGAGCTGGTCTGTGTCCTTGTCCCTCCACCTGAGAGTCCAGCCAGCACCCGGCCTTGGCCGGGGGGCCCTGCCACTGCCCCACCTTTCCCCCCATCCACCCCACGCAGGGCGCCTGAGGCGGTTCAGGAGGCAGAGAGGGCCGGCGGGGCTGCGTGGTCACACACTCCAGGGTCGGCCACCCCCGCCGACAGGGGCGCGGGCCTGCCCAGGCCGTGCAGAGCCCAAGGTCAAAGTGCGGACGCCCCGCCGCTCCTCGGAGGCCCTGTGGGCGAGGAGGGAGCCCTCCCCTTCCCCACAGACCTGCTCCCCGAGGCTGGCTGGCTGCCAGCCCTCTGTCCCTGCAGGCTCGGCCGCGGGGTTGGGGCCACACTGTCCCAGCTGGAAAGGGCAGGGGCAGTCACCAGGGGGGTGGGGACAGCGCTGAGACCGGAGCACCCTCCTCACATGGTCACTCCTGGGGAGGACACACCCCGCTGGGCCCGGCCCCCGTCACACGCTCAGCCCCTCCTGCCGGGTCCGTTCCCTGCTGGGACGGGAGCCTCACCTCGGCCCACAGGTGTCCCCAAGCCCTGGGCTCTGCCGTGTGTGAGTCTCAGGACTCCGCTGAGCTGCATGCCTGTGGCGAATCCCCATCTGGCCCCCTTCTTCCTGGGCCCGCCTCCTCCAGGAAGCCGCTCCGATCACTCCCCGCATGTAATGCCTCCCTTTGAACTCTGGAACGAGGGTTGATGGCACCCACTTAGAGTCTCTTTGTCCCCTACACACACACACACCCCGATGCACATGCATGCACACACACACACACACACACACACACCGCTTTATACATCCCATTTGACGGCTCAGGTCACCGCCGTGTGTGTCCTGCTGTAGAAGTGTGACATGCCCACAGTGTCCAGGAAGCGTCTGGCAGCCCCAGGCCCGCCCCGGCCTGTCTTCCCGGACCCTCCCTCAGCCTCCCAAGCCCAGCCCCGTGGCCCAGGCTGTGGGCGCCTGTGTTCCCGCTTCCGAGTCCCAGCGCACAGTAGGGGCACCCTTCGCCCTTGGCGCAGGGGCCCTGAGTGTTAGCGCCCTCTGTCTGGTGAGGCAGGTTATTCTGGGAGTGAGCGGGCTGGGGGCCCCGTCCCTGGGGCCAGCAGGCCAGGGAATGGCCACATGGGCAGAGTGGGCGGGCATGTCCCCATCCCGAGTTCTCCTGCCACATGGCCACACTGGTCTCCGTGCCCCAAAGACGGTCAGCGAGCACCGGGCACTGCAGCCCGCCCTCCTGTGCCTATGCTTCAGAAGCCTCGGGGTGCCCTTCGAGGGCCTGGCGGGCGGCCTGGGGCCCGGGAGACCTGGGGCTCTGGGCGCCCAGCCAAGCCCTTGCCCAGCCAGCCATGGGCAGCGTTCTCGGCGGACCCCTGGGTGCAGCCCTGTGCACCCTGCAGGACCTCCCAGGGCCTCCTGACTTTGGCCCTGCGAAGCGCAGGGTGCGGCCGTCTGGTCCACCGCCCGCCCCACGGTGTCCATCACGGGGCGGGCCTCCCGCAGCAGCCGGTGGCTGTGGCGCCCTGTGCCCTGAGCTCAGCGGGGCTGCTCAGGGTCCAGCCCGAGGCCGCAGTGCGT
>NW_011889150.1:552946-553293 GCF_000151845.1 Pteropus vampyrus
ACGGGGCGGGCCTCCCGCAGCAGCCGGTGGCTGTGGCGCCCTGTGCCCTGAGCTCAGCGGGGCTGCTCAGGGTCCAGCCCGAGGCCGCAGTGCGTTGGGAAGGCCAGCGGCAGGGGCGGCGCGATGCCCACGGTCCCCGCGAGCAGGGCTGGGGCCACGGTCGGGGCAGTGGCTGTCCTACCGTCCCCTCCCGTGACAGCAGCCAAGCATGCCCCACCGCTCCGGCTGGGGTGCAGGGTGTCTGACCTGAGAGCACTGGTCAGCGCTACCCGGAGCCCGGGCCCGCAGCACCGACCACCCGCCCTGGGCCCCGGGGCCTGGGGGCCGGCAGCCCAGCACACGCAGAG
>NW_011889150.1:553913-557956 GCF_000151845.1 Pteropus vampyrus
CACGCTCCTGCCAGGCCAGCAGCGCTAAGGACGCCTCACTGTGGCCCCATCGCCCTGGGTGACCTGATGACCTCGGTCGAGGTCTCAGGAGCTGAGTTGCAGGCGCTCAGCTGCCACTTCCTGCCTGGAGTGTCCCAGGCCGGTCCCAGGGGCCACGCTGGGGTCACGAATCCTCAGGCCGTGTGGCCTGGACAGTCTGGAGCCCTCCAGACCCGGGCGCTGTGGCGAGCGTTCCCTCTGCTATCAGGCTGAAGCCTGGCCTGGGGCTGGTGTCCAGACCCTCCCCTGTGGTCCAGGGTGACAGTGTCCCCTGCTGGTCTGCAATTTCCACCCGGCAAGCTGGGCCACGTCTGGAGGGCCCTCCAGTCGGCACCTCGCAAGGTCTCTATAGCAGAGAGACGGCCGGGCGTCTGCGTTAACGCAGCTACCACGGGCGTGGGCGGGGAGAGGCGGCTGGGCTTGTCGGAAGAGGCCGCTCGCACCCGGTCACCGAAGCTTCCTTGGGGCTGGCGACATGAGCCACGGCGAATCCGACGGGCACGCCCACCGGCAACTGCAGCTGACGCTGGGGAGAACGTTTACGAGCCAGGCCCTGGCCTGACAGGTGCTCCCGATATGTCACCAGGTCGAGTTACAGGGCCCTATATACGAGCCGGTGACTTCATTTCCGTCACTTCCCTGGAAATAACTTTCACGTGGGGCGCATCGCGCACACGGCCAGCGTGTGGTTCGATGAGAACCGGGGATGCCCCGTGGCCCCCACCGCAGCCCAGACGAGGCGCGTCCCCCAGCTGCAGTCAGGCGCCCCCTGGCGCCCGCCCAGGTGACTCTGTCAAGTCCTCTCCGCCGGGCTCTCGTGCACACCACGCTCATGGAATCACGCAGGAGGCGACATTTCCCGTCCGGCTTCCCGCACGTACATTTTGAGTCCGTGCCGTGTGCGCACGGCCAGGCAGACCCCCCGCGGGACGACGGCTCGGGCGCGTCCACCCGGCTGCCCGTCGCAGGCGATCCGCGTCACGTTTTCAGCGTCGAGCTGTGTGATGCCAGCGCCGAGCCCCACGCCCCACGGACACGGCGTGTCTGCCCCGCGTACAGCTCCGCTCCGCCCAGCCTCACGGGGCTTATCGGCGAGGTTCTCCCGCACTCGGCTAAATCTACTCCTAAGCGGCTTTTTGTTTTTTATTTCGACACCATCGTAGTAAGAGTTTCAGATTTCATTTTCTCCACGTATTTGCTGCTAGTCGACGATCACCTACGTCGACTTCATGTCCCGTGAACGTCCTAAATCCACTCGCTATAGATCGTTGTTGTTGTGGTGGTTGTTGTGGTGGTTGTTGTCATTGTCGTTTCAATGGTCGCTTCTTTACGGGTTCCCCAGCGACGACGGCTGTGAATAAAGACAGTTTCACGTTTTTCTTTCCAACTTGGGGACGTTTCCGACTTCGCCGCCCCGCGATGCTGCTGGGTCCTGAGGCGCGGTGTCGGCAGAGGTGCCGAGGACGCGCATTCTCGCGCGACTCCTGGCCCTGGAGGAAAACGACTCGCTATTTCAGCCGTAGCAGCGTGAAGCTACCTGTGAGTCTCACGTGGGTCCGTTCCCCATCCTGAGGACGTGTCCTTCTGTTCCTGGTTCGAGACCTTTGATCACAAACGGATGTCGAGTGTCGTCAAACGATTTCTTTCCATTAAGAGGAATGTGTATGAGTTTTCCTTTTTTCTGTTCATTTTCTGAATTGCACGCTTGAACCTCGCTGGGTCCTGACATGTCGGTCCTCTCATATGTTCCTGGACTTGCTTTTCTCATGTTTAATAAGTATTTGTGCGTCTGCGTTCGTGGGGCACTGGTCTGCAATCGCTGCTTCCTGCCATGTCCTCGTCAGCTTTGGCGTTCGGGTTGCCTGGTCTTCTGAAATACATTAAATGCGTTCCTTCCTTCTCGATTTCCTGAAAGGGTTTGTGTACGATTGGTATCGTTTTTTTCTTTCACGTCTGATACGATTTAACAACGAAACCGTCCGAGCCTGGAATTTTCTTTGTGGGAAGGGTTTCGTAACGAGTTCAATCTCTTCGCTCGACAGGGTTGACCAGATTGTCTGTGTCTTCTGGTAAGTTGGGTCTTTGGAGGGATTTTCATGTCACCTAATTTGATGGATAGACTTTGGCCGACAGTTTTTTCCCAAAGCCGTGTTTCCATTGTCTTCTGGCCCCGCTGTGTCTGATGAGAAGTCAGCAGCCGTGTGTATCATTGTGCCCTGGACGTCATGAGTCTTTCTCTGGCGCATTCTAAATTTTCTCTTTATCTTTAGTTTTCAGCAATTCGACTGTGATGTGCCTCGGGGTGATTTTCTTTGCCTTCGTACAGTTAAGGGCTCATTGGTCTTGAATCTGAAAATCTGTGCTTTTCACCAAATTTAGAGGAAATTCTTCATTTTTCTCCCAAATACTTTGTCTGTTCCAGTCCCCATTGCCTTTCCTTCTGTAACTCCAGTTACGAGTGCGTTAGACAACGCGCCGGTGTCCCGCGGGCCACCGAGGCACTGTCATTTTTTATATTTTCCTCTCTTTAGGTCCGGTCATTGTTGTTATCCGCCTTCGAGCTTGCTTACACATCCTTCGGCCGCCTTCTGTCCAGCGAGAGCCTCGTTTTGTGCATACCCTCACTTCAGCGATAAAACGCCCGTTCGGTCCCCCCATCTCTCCCTTTGCTGCTGACGTGTCATCCACCTGTTCACTCGTCATGACCGCCCTCCCCACGGTCCCTCGAAGATGTCGACATCAGCATTTTGATGTATTTGTCTGGTACTCGGAACGTTAAGACGAACTGAGACGTACGTGTGTTGGTGGCTTTTTCTTTTGTCCGCGGCTCACACTTTCTTGTCTACCCGTCACTTACTGAATTTCCCGGACGACACCTTGTTCCGGCTCCGGATTCGCTTATCTTTCTCCGAGATTATTTATTTTCATTCTAGTAAGCAGTGAACTTGAACTTGTGGAAACCTCATGTTGTTGAGTTTTGTTCGTTTGTTTGCTTTTTAGTTTTAGGGGAAATCCGCAGTCCTGCCTCCTTGGCGGTGACCCTTCTGAGGTTTCTGGAAAGTGCCAAGCTTGACCGACCACACCCTGAGACCAGACGGGACGTGGGCTCCGAATTCTGGCTCCTCCGGGGCCGGCAGCGGCCGGCATCTCCCCTGGCTCGTCCGGCTGTGATTTCCCACCGAACGCCTTCAAGTCTCCCCAGTCCGTGTCACCAAGGATCGAGGGGACGGTCCGCGTCACCAAGGATCGAGGGGACGGTCCGCGTCACCAAGGATCGAGGGGACGGTCCGTGTCACCAAGGATCGAGGGGACGGTCCGTGTCACCAAGGATCGAGGGGACGGTCCGTGTCACCAAGGACCGAGGGGACGGTCTGTGTCACCGAGGATCGAGGGGACGGTCCGTGTCTCCGAGGATCGAGGGGAGTGCACACTCAGACTTGAGGCTTCCCCTTCTGTGGCCCCTGGTTTTCTTGGATTTCCCTCCGCAATTTCCAGCTGCTCCGGGAGCCCAAACGCCTCCGTCTCCCGCGACGCTTGACCAGCCAGACGGCCTCGTCCCTGAGTTCTGTCCGTCCCGCTCTGTGCAGACCAGGGGGCGCCGTCCCGCACCGAACCCCTTCAGTGTCCATCCGTTTTAGGTTGTGCGGCACGGCCTCTAAATATTGTGTTGTGTGTGTTTGTCCAGTGTTTATGAGTGTCACCTTAAGGGAGACAAGTCCGAGACCAGCCATGTCACCAGGATCCGACGTCCTAACTCTTTTTTCCGGTGTATTGGGTGCGACGTCTTGGCTGGGCTTACGGGCTCGTCAGGCGAGAGGCCACTTACCGTGACGCTTCCTCTACTTGGCCTCCTCCTGCCTCGTCCCACGCTCATCCCCTGGAAATCCTCTGGGAGCCTGGACTGCTGGGGACAGCTTCATCAGACAGTCACAGTGACTGCGGGAATCTTACCACGGCCTCTAATTTATGGGGCTGGAACCACCACGGGAAGTAAGGCCAAGCGT
>NW_011889150.1:558006-559044 GCF_000151845.1 Pteropus vampyrus
GACCCCGGGGTGGGTCACGGCCCAGGGAGCGTGACCTCCAGTAGCTCACGCTTCAAGAACGGAAGTTTCCAGGCGTCAAGGTTGGGGGAGAAACCTCCGTGATAACGACAGAGGGAGCTTGCAGCATGACGGCTCTCGTCCCGGCCCCACCTGTCACCTGACAGCAGCACCGCGGCCCCACCTGTCACCTGACAGCAGCACCCCGGCCCCACCTGTCACCTGACACCTGCACCGCAGCTCGGCCCCGAGCAGGGAGCGGCCACGCACAACCAGAGTTCACTCGCGTCTCAAGCTCGTGTGTGCGTGTGAGGCCACAAAAAGACGGGTCCCTCCTGCCAGGACGCCGAAGGCATGCCGGGACGGGGCGCGCGGAGTCGGACGAGCGAGAAATGGGTGGGAACCGCGAGAGCAGAGAGAGAAGATGGGGACGAAAGCCGTGGCGGCGGCGTCCACACCCGTAAGCCACGCCAGCGCCCGGACAGTCCGGATGCTTGTGAAATAGCGCAAACGCCAAAATGGTTACTGCGAAAACACCGCGTGCGCAAACCGTCACCACAAAATAAAGGTCGAGAAGCCCACGTCATTGAATCATAACGTGGACGCCGGAAGCCCAGACAGGGGAAAATGACGCAGGCCCGAGCCGCTCAACAGGACGCAAACGGTGTGATTAGCATTAATGCCGGCAGAGAAATAGGACATCAATATGTACATTAAAATCTTAAGGCAGCCACGGGGAGAATAACAATAGTTCATTGAGAAAACAAGGAAAACCTGAGCAAGGTAACAAAGGAAACAAAGCAGTAATAAAGCAGAGAACCGTCACAGGAAGGAGGCACAGTAAAAATGATGAAAATAAGACCAAGAAAACTTTGCTCTGATAAGAAGACTGAGAGCGGACACCCAGCTACCTCACGCGCCCAAAGACAGGGAGCGAGAAGCAGGTAGGGCCAGGTGGGCCGCCTGGCAGAGCGCAGGTGAGCCAGCCCGCCGGGGGCGCAGCGCCCGCCTCCGACAGCCGGGACCCTGAGCCAGGCCCAG
>NW_011889150.1:560613-562424 GCF_000151845.1 Pteropus vampyrus
TTAAATATACTTACATGTAATACGAATAATCTATTATTGCTTATTATCGTTCCTATTATATACTATATATTTAAAATAGTTACGTTTTGTCTAATCTTCACAAGACGAATACACCCCTTATACTGTAAGCTGCTGTTTGTTTTTCTGTTCCTTGCAGTCAAATCCACTCCTAACGGTTAATTTTTTATTCAATGAGTATTTGTTGAATATCGAATGTGGAACAGTTGTGCCGAACACAACGTTCACAGCTTCGTATCTTGAAGGACCTATGACGGCGTTTGATGAAATCAGTCTCGGTTTTTAAGTCGTCAGTAAAAAGCATTGATCTCAACCTGTCTGCCGGGGCCGAGCCAGCGACCCATGTGCAGAAGACGGGTCGTTTGAAACGCAGTGTGAACCCTCGTCACCCCTGCTCCTTAATCAGCCTTTAGAAGTGGGAACTGGCACGAGGTGTCAGGACAAAATCGTGAGGCGAGGGCCGTGGCACCTGCCCTGGCCTCGGGCTCACCGTCTGGACAGCCGACATCCTCCAGGTATTCCAGGGCTGGCCCATACTGAGGGCGCCTGCCCGGGCTCCGGCCTCTGAACCGTCCTGGCCCTTTGGCCTCAGAGATCAACACCCCCCATCTGCCCTGAGCGCAGTGGGGCTTGGGCTGGACCTCCAGGGCCCCGCCCGCTCCTGACCCCCTCCCCCATCCCCTCTGACGGGCCAGCACTGAGGAGCCCTCCAGTCTCCCTGTGGGGCAGGGTCCCTGGCTCCAAGCAGGATGCCAGTAAGCCCTACAGAGCGCAGGGACAGGAAACGGAGCGGCCGGGATGCTGGCAAAGGCTGAGGAGCTGCTCGGATGGGGCTGGGGATGGAGGGTGTCTGTACGCAGCCCTGGCTGCACGAGGACCCCGTGGGAGAGCCAGCACCGGGGCCTGGTGACCCCGGAGGAGAGGCCGCTCTGCCCGGGTCACTCCCCGAAGCGTCTGGCCCTGGCGGAGCCTCGGCCACACCCTGGCCAGGCCAGGAGGTGCTGCCACACCATGTCACAGCACCTCCACAGCACCATGTCACAGCTCACCCACGGGCCCCCCCGCAGCTGTCCTGCCTCACCTAGAGCCCTGTGTCCTACGCCATCTGGACCTGGCGTCAGCCACAGAGTCCCCAACCGAGTGAGGGGGCAGCGTGCATGGGCATCGATGCCCGGGGCATCGCACAGTGTGGTGCCCTGACTCGATGTGGGGGCCTCGCCCGCAAGCACCCCTGCCCCCCGCGGTGCCGCACTGTGCCCTGAGCTTCCTCACCCCTGTTCTGGTCTCCCCCAGCGCAGACGGGGCCACACCTCCTTCCAACACCGCCGTCCACAAACTGCCTGTAGCCTGGACTGGCCGCTGGGACCCTGAGCTCTGTTGTCAGCGGCCGGAGGCATGGCTCGGGGAGGAGGGTCACTGTGGCCTGGGCTGGGGACCGAAGAACACTCAGGAATCTTCTATGTCAGCTCCGCGGCTGTGCAGGTGGGGAAACTGAGGCCCAGGGGTGACTTATCCAAGGTCACATGACAAGTTACACGTGCTTCTTCCCTGGTTCCTGTGAGGGGTGCCCAGCGGCACCCATGGGCACAGTTGCCGCCACCCTGACCCCGAGGGCGGGCCAGGGGTGGCTCCGCACTGTCCTGCTGACACCGCCTGCCCGTAGCCTGGTCTGACTGCTCCTCTAACGCCCAGGGGGGCGGGGCGCCTGGCTCAGAGCTCCCTCGGGCCCCTCCCCCGCGCCCCCTCCCTGCGCCTCCTGGAAGTCCCAGGCTTCCCGAAGCTCTGCAGAGAGT
>NW_011889150.1:565216-566338 GCF_000151845.1 Pteropus vampyrus
TGGCCGTGATGAGCGAGGGGCAGGGTGAGAAGCGGGTGAGTCTCTGGGTGGCTTCGGGCCTGTTGACTGCGTCGTGGGTCCAGGGCAGTCGTCTTCGAGCGAGCTGGTGTCTCCGTCCGTGCCCACACCCCACGAGCTCCAGAAAGCACGCTTCTGTCCCGCATCTTCCACACGTGTGACTGTCCCTTGTTAGGGTCTTCTCGTGACCGCTGGATCTGATGATTTCATGCCCGGAGCATCACGCAAAGTGAATGTGTGAGATTATGGCTAAGGGCTGTCTGGGCTCTCCAACCCCACCGTGTGGGCAAAGCAGTCAAGCGGCTGGGGACCCTCGGTCTGGCGGGGCGACTCTGGCCCTGACAGCCCTCAGCCCAGAACCTGTCCTCCGGCTCTCTTGGGCAGGCCGAGCTGGAGGACAGCCGTGGCCTCCAGGACCGTAGTCCCCAGGGCCAGCTGCGGCCAGTGGGGTGACCCTTCCGGTTGCTTCTTGGAACTGCAGCCGTCTAGGGGGGCGGGGACCAGGCCCGGGGACACTGGCTGCCCCAGGAAGAGCTCACTGTCTAGATGAGTCGCAGTGGCCCGAAGCTGTGAGCCGGTGCCCAGGGACGCCCGGCGGCTCTGTCCTCGGGTGGCCTGAGTTGTGGCCCTGGAGCCGGGCTGTCCTTGGCAGGCCCGGCCACATCGTCCAGCGGTCAGTTCCGGAGCCCAGTCGGGCGGCGAGTCCTGGGAGCCCTGTGCCCAGCCGCCCGGGACCGGCTGCGGAGGTGCCCCTCGCATGCGCGGGCAGGTGCCGGGGCTGGGGCCCTGGGGGACCCCTCTGTGTTGGCTGCCCTGGTGCAGCTGTGCCTCTGCCCAGGGCTCTGGTCTGAGAGTCCGGGTGGCAGTGAGGCCACTACCTGGGCACACACCGAGCCCCAAGTGTCTGGCCAGACAGTCGAGACTCCAGCAGCCGCGGTGTGCCCAGGACGAGCGAGATGGCATTGTCTCCAGGTGCCACGTGCCAATCCGCAGGGTCCCGCCACGCTCCCCAGGGGCTGCAGGGGGCGTTCTGGGAAGACGGGGCACCCGCCACCTGTCTACTGTGAGGGGTCGGCGCCTTTCTCAGCTTCAAGGCCGGGAGGC
>NW_011889150.1:566388-566692 GCF_000151845.1 Pteropus vampyrus
TCTGCCGAAGCGACCTTAGCCGGAGGTGACGCAGCCCAACACTGTCTGGGGTGAGCCTCGGTGGCAGAGGGGACACTCAGGGCCCCTGGAGGTGGGGGGGCGTGGGGGCCCAAGCCGAGGTGGCAGAAGGCGGAAGGAGGCCGTGGAGTCACGGAGGGTCTGGGGCTCATCAGGGGAGGAGGGCGCTGCAGTGGGCGGGGTCGGGGATAAGAAGCATGGGTGTGTGTGTGTGTGTGTGTGTGTGTGTGTGTGTGTGTGCGCACACATGAAGTATTACATGCCTGTGAAATATTACTCAACCGTG
>NW_011889150.1:567907-568777 GCF_000151845.1 Pteropus vampyrus
TCTGGGGCTCGTCAGGGGAGGAGGGCGCTGCAGTGGGCGGGGTCGGGGATAAGAAGCGTGGGGTGTGTGTGTGTGTGTGTGTGTGTGTGTGTGTGCGCGCGCGCACATGAAATATTACATGCCTGTGAAATATTACTCAACCGTGAAAATATTACTCAACCGGCCTCACCGTCTCACCAGGGCCTGCCCCGCGGGTGTCCACCTGCGGCCAGGGGCTCAGTGCTGCCGCTCCCTCCTGGGGGCTCGTGTCACGTCCGTGGCCTTGAAATACCTTCCAGCTCCGACTCGGGAACTTTCTCCTCGAGAGCAAGGCGTCCTCCACCCACACTTCTCTTTTCTCCAAAGCCCCGATTTCAGCTGTTTTTAGCTCATTCTCAAAACAGGTTTCGCTGACAGTCAGCTTGTGGCCGGCAGAGATTTCTCTGTCAACGTGCCAACTTGATCACAACCCTTTTTATTAAAGAAAGCCGGGCGGTGGGGAGTGGGGGTCTCTCGACCGGGACCGACTTGTTTCCATTCCTGTGGACCCCGCCAGCTACCCTGCCAGGGCGCAGGGCCAGGGGTCCCTCTCCACGCCGGGCCCTGCTAGTGTCTCTCCTTGGGGAGACTCTGCCCGGGCAGCACTGGGACTTTCCAGAGGCTGTGGAAGCCTGATGCAGAGTGGGCAGGGCACCCCAACACCCCAGCCGGTGCTCCGCCTCCCTCCCCACTTTCTGGGTGTCCCTTGGGGCAAGGATCCTGAGGTCCCCGAGATGCACTGACCAAAGCCAGGCCTCAGAGGGCCTCTGGCCCCATGTAGGACACAGGCCAGGGACTGCGCCCATAGTGAGGGGGTCTTGTCTCGTCCTCCAGGACCAACTGCTTCAAGGA
>NW_011889151.1:0-6402 GCF_000151845.1 Pteropus vampyrus
CAGTAGAGGGATTGCTGGATCATATGGTAGATCAATTCTTAGTTTTTTGAGGAACCTCCATACTGTTTTCCATAGTGGCTGTACCAATTTGCAGACCCACCAGCAGTGTGTGAGGATTCCTTTTTCTCCGCATCCTCTCCAACATTTATTATCACTTGTCCTGTTGATTATAGCTATTCTAACAGGTGTGAGATGGTATCTCATTGTGGTTTTGATTTGCATTTTCTTAATAGCTAGCGATGTTGAGCATCTTTTCATATATTTGTTGGCCATTTGTATGTCCTTTAGGGAGAAGTGTCTGTTCAGATCACTTAGCTTTTTACAATTAAAATAGATTACGCCTTCAAAGTCTACAAAGATCTCTGGCCTCAAGGGCGTGTGATGCCTGGGGCCTTGGAAGGGGCCTTTGCAAATGAAGCATCCTTAGTTTCAAGCTTTATGAACCTCCATGTAAATCCACCTCCAAGAGACAAGGAGGTAACTCAAGTGTGTGAACAAAGGCTTCACAGTGGTATTGAACTTGGAGCCAAGTCTTGAAAAATAAGGAGACATTTTTTTAGAAGCCAGCCTACGAGGCAGTGCCGGGTAAAGAGACAAAGAAGGAATGGTAAAAACAGAAGGAGAATCAGGTGAGAAAGATGCCTTCGAAGAGTTTTAGAGAAAATACCACAGGGAATGGTTAAGTGATGTGTTGGGTCCAAGCAGATGAGAACATGCAGGAGTCTTTTGGATTCTATAACTAGGTTGCCACGTGGTGACTTTGCCACAGCAGTCTCAGAGACGTGGCGGGAGTCGGGGACTGATTTTAGGGGGCTGGGGAGTGTGGATAGATTAAAGGGAAGTTGATATTTTGATTCTAATCCTTCAAGAAGAGTGCCTGGGAAGGGAAGAAGGAGTAGAGTATTGTAGTTATGGGACAGCTTTGAGATGAAGCAATCTTCATCGAGATGCTTTCTTTAATTAGAAAAGAGTGTGACCAGGTACTTAAGAATGCCCCAGAAGGCAGTGCAGTGGGGAAGCGGAGAGAAGTTTCCTCGGTCTGAGCAGAAGACATGTGGTCTCCATCTGCTCATAATGTCACACAACTGCTTCTCAGGACGCTCTAGCTCTCTGAATCGCTTTCCAACACCGGCCAGCTGAGCAAGCGGGCAAGTGAGCAGGACCTCAGAGGAGTCCGTATGGGCTCATCACAACATTCCAAGTGGTAGGTAGCCCATCCACACCTCGGCCCTGCCCTTCATTCCACATATCCAACGTACTGCTGTTTGCGATCTGTTCTCCTCGACCCCCACCTCCCAGCCTCACCCCTTCCACCAGTCCTCTGTCTCTGCCTCCACACTATCTCTCTTCTTTTGTGATATAAAATAGTTGCCATCACTTACCTTCAAAGCTATAGCTTTCAAATGGCTGCATAGTATTCCGTAACATAGAATAACCATGAGTTTTTCTAAATTTCTTGTTGGACAAGTGATCCGCTTCAAGATGATTGCGTGGTTATCTAAACGTTTGTATATAGTTGTTGCTTATTTCCTGAGGATAAATGTCAAAGCTTTGCAAGAAACGAAATCACTTGCACCAAGATATGCGTATTTTATGCCTTTTGACACACATTGCCAAGTTCCTTTTCTGGTAGCTCGGATGTTTGATGATAATGAAGCTCTGGGAGACCATAAGCTTTTGCATTTGGTGGAACACATTTGAATAATACAATAACATGGAAAACCTGAAGCCATCATCTGACGTATTTGGGTAAAAACTGGAATCGATTGTTTTTGCCTCTTTTTGAATTTACTAAGTAATGGAGAACTGGCCTCCACATTTTCCACTTATTGTGAAAAGTTATTAAGGTCAATTAAATTGCTTCAGACTTGAAAGATTTCTCGAGTTCCCGGACTGTGGTTACTGACCTGACTGGTCGACCTGGGCTGAAAAATACTTCCTGGCAGTCATCAGGCCATTATGCTGGGATCTAGAAACATGAGAACTAACAAGAGAAAGGTTTTACTCACCAAATAAACAAACAAGTATGGTGGATGCATAAAAAGCAGCTAGACCAGGACAATGAACGTAACCACAGAGAGAAGGGCCAAAAGACCCACCTCCCGCCCAGCACCCCCAGAAGTCCTGAACCCTGACCCTTTCCTGGTCATTCCCTGGGCCCTGGATTCTAGGACCTTGCTGAATAATAGTCCGAGGACAAATGAGGTGCTAAAAAAAACAGAAGGAGATCTTTCGAGAGGCTTCCTCTCAGAAGGTTTTACCAAATTTCCGGGAATGTGTGGGAAGCCTGGGCCACAGAAAGCCTGGGTGATCCATGAATATAAACATATCACTAGGGGAAATCCAGCTTTATATATTTTTAACAAAAGCCCCCTTTTAAAAATGCCTCGGTTTAAAAAAAATGTTTCTTTCTCCAAATTACACTTACGTAGTGGCATCAAATAAAAAGCTCTTTGATAAAACCCTGCATGTTTCGGAAAGAGCAGAGATGAGAAAGACATGGCCGAGAGCCATGTTTGGTCATGGCTTCTTAGCTACTGAACTGCAATCATTCAGCAGAAAAGGGCAAGACCATTATGCCACCTAGTCACAGCCTCGAACCGAAACCCATTAATAAGTCATGTTTCACCTAGTCAATTAATGATCAACAAACGCCTCGAACTCTGACCAAGAAGCCCAGACATCGGGACAGTGTCACTAACAGCTGAGACTGTCAACTAAAAATAGTGCTTTGGATTTAAATGAGTGACTCAGATTTGATTCCCGTGCTTGCTTGTGCATAGGAGAGGTTTTAAAATGGTTTTCTTTTCTGTGAAAAGAGGGTTTTAGTGCAACCATCTGGGCGGGGAGCTCAGACTTAGCACTGTGGGAGTTGGGTGCACCCATATTTCAGCCTCCAGGGCCCTGGGGGTACTCGGCGCTGTTAGCCTCTTAAGCAGATCTGTGCGCTTAACTCTCCAGTGCAGATCACCAAGGAGCCAGAGGATGGCTCAGGAAATCATGTCAAAGTTTAAACCATTTCCAGACAATTCTCCCTATGTATTCTTCCCATCATTCTTCTTCATAAGATGAGGACAATTAGAAGGCTAACTAGTCAAAGACAAATGACACAAGGTAAATGACCCAGGATTCTCCTTGGCAGAGATGATGAACTAAGAACCAAACATATCTTTCCAGAATGTGCCCATATGCATGATAAATCTAATATGTTGGCCAAAGCGACCAGATGATTTATGATAAAGTCTACAATAAAATATACATTTCTTGTCCATTGGAGTTGAGTATTTTTTTACTGAGTTTGTTAATTCCGTATTGGCTAATCAGATTGGTCACTGTGCTTTTCCTAATCGCAATCGTGTCACTATATGTCAGGCCAATGCAAGATTTTCAAGCTTTGCGTTCTCAAGGTTTTGCTGCTGTGAAAATGTAGACCCCTTGCATCTGGGCAGTTTCTTTGTTATGTGTAAGCTTCTCTGCCCTCAGGTGTCGCCTGCCCCACAGCCAGTTACCGGATCCCATTAATGCCGCGGGAACACACTATCTGCCTTCGCTCCCTGCCTGGCTTTTCATACCTTGGGTACCCCTCCTTTCTGAGAGCGGAGAATGGAGTCTAGAGAAAATTTGCAAGTCACTTTTCTACGGGAATTGCAGACCGGTAATACCTGTCCAAAACCCAGTGACCATTTCCAAGTGGGACAGCAGAGGAAGGGGACGTCAACTGTAAAACCTACTAAGTAAAGAGGCTGAGTCAAACTGCCATGTGATGCGGCTCAGGTTGGAGACCGTGAGGCTTCGAGAGAATTCCCTGAGCTGAAAATTCACAGCAGCTTACCACGGCTCCTTCGGCCTCGTGAGAGTGGATGCAAAGCAGACACAGCCGGTTGGAGGCACTAGAATTCAGAACTGGGGCCTCTAACAAGATCTTACTGACAGACCCCAGTCCAAGTAAACTGGACTCTTCTCACAGGCCTCCTTTAAGGTGGTGTTAGCAACGTCAAGAGCACTGGGGATTCCTGATCTCGCCGTCAGACTGAGGACAGACTCCGGGAGCTGGGAACAACTGTGTGAGCCCCAGACGTCTTTTCCATGGGAGTCAGGAGCTGCCTGGGGAGGGAGCAGACCCTCTGGCCTTATTTCTGTCCAAACTCTGTTCCCTTCCCTTTCTTCATTAGTCTCTGAACTGTCATCAGACTCCTCCAGCTCCTAAACCCCAACATTAAGACCTGTAGAAACACCTTAAGTGTGTCTGCGGAGGGGTCAGCCTTGCAAGCGAGCCCAGCACTTGTCTGATCGGGCTTCGGGCCATTGTCACCTGGGCCGCCTTCACCTGCCCTGCACGAAGACGCTGCTGCTGACACCGACTTAGGCCCACTGCTGGTTTTGAATCTTTGCCAAAGAGCCAGAGCTTGTGTGGGTGGCACGCAGGGGGCATGGACCCTCCCTAGAGCGTGCCTCCCCCTCCCCAAAGGAAGCAGAGTAGACAGTCGGCAAACAGGAATGGAGAATGCATTATGCACTGCAAGAAGGGAGGTGCCCCACGAGGGCGGAATGGCACCCACTTGTCAAGAGGGAGCAGCCGTGTCTCAGCCGTGTCTGTCTCTGTCTGTCTAAAGGCAGGCTGTGTAATGGCTTCTCGGGAGAGAGGCAGAGTTAAAGAAGGAGGGAAGGAGAGCGAGGATTGGAGAGGCAGGCAGGACAGGCCATCACCCCTCATTTTGTCCCAAAGAATGCCAGGAAAATAATGATCCCTGGAAAGAAGTAAATGCAGCCTGTACCCCATGATGGCGGTGGATGATGGCTTTCTCATTTGAAAACTGGACGGCGCCGGTGGAAACTGGCAGTGAGTTTCACAGGCTTCCAAGCTGTGCAGTCTTTCAATGGGCTGGAAGGTCGATGGGTTACTTCCGGGAATTTCACTCATTCCTTGAATTCTTTTCTGAGGGGATCTGAGATAAACTGCTGAATTATAGTGCCAGGCAGGAGCTGCAAAGCAGCCTCAGTGATGATAAACGAATGCCAGGGAAGGCCCAGCAAAGAGCAGGATCCAAATGTTCTGGCACCAAATAAAGACCTTGCCACCCACAACCCATTGTTCTGTGTGTTTTTATTAAACTACGGTGACCTTGTCTAGTTGACACCTTGGAATCGCCCTTTATTATAAACTCTTAAATGACGCTAAGATTAAAAAATAATAAGAATAATAATTCCTGATTTGCTGGACTCATCGTGAGATAACACTGGTAATCAGAGTTTTAGTGGCTTGTATGATCTTACAGAGGTCTGAATGTGACTTGGCAAACTCTAGTCAAAATGACGGTTGCCTTGGACGTGTGATCCCGCGTGAAGCTTCCTTTTACGGAGATAAATTTAAGAGCACTTAGACACTGGTTAGCCAAGGAGGATGATGATAATTATGAGATTTTAAAATACAATGGCCAAAAAAAAAAAAATAGAATTTTCGTTAATGGAACCCGGAAAAACTGGCTTGGGAGAAAGCGGATCTGGTACATACCGAGTGTGAGATGTCGGTGAGCCATCAGGTTAGAAACGGTACCTTGGCAGGAGGCGTAACCTGGAGAAAGTGTCGGAAATCAGCCACACGGGGAAGCCAAGGATGCAGATGCGACTGGAACGGGAGAGCTGCAGAGGGCACGGCCCCAGCCAGTGAGGTCAGCGGGGCTGACGGCCCGAGGTGGCCCGAGGTCCGTCGGCTCCAAGACGCTCCCCTCGGCTCTGCGCTCTGCAGCGTGGGGCTCCTTGCTGTTCACCCCGCGCCTTAGGGCCTCAGCTCTGGGTTCCCTCCCGGCCTGGACGAGCCCCGCGTGTCCGCGTGGCCTCCTCGCTCACCTCCTCCGAGTTTCCGCGTCCCCGATCCCTTCTCAGTGACGTCTACCTGGCCACTCTCTGAACCAAGACCCCCCTGGACCTGCGCCTGCCCGATTCCCCCCCCCCCCTCGCTCTGCCCCTCCTTTTCTCCCGAGGACCATTTAATGTACCAGATACTCTACTTTTTGTAGATGATCTGTTATGTAGACACACCTCATTTGTCTACATAACAAAAATTGGCTATTTATGTTGTTTGAGTCTACTAAGAGGGCGTGGATCATCGTTTTATTGGCCTACCCTCAATGCCTGGAACAGTGCTTGGTGCAGAGAAATGCTCAGGGGCCGTGCGAGGAAAGAATGGACAGGGCCGAGACCAGGAGATGGGACAAGGAGAACGGGCGAGGACATTGGACCGATGTTTCAGGCCACCCTTGGCGGCCCGAGCTGGCAGCTGGCAGAGTATAACGGGGGGGCGGGGGGTGCTGGGTAAGCGGGGCAGGGCGGGGAAATCCGAAGCAGCAAGGATCACAGTGTTCACCTGCAGAGCAAGTTAACGTTTAGCCATCATATTTAAAA
>NW_011889151.1:9547-12030 GCF_000151845.1 Pteropus vampyrus
ATTCACCTACTTGCTAAAATTTGTTTGTGACTCCAAAATTAGTACTCACAGAGCTTTTGTGGTCTTCACAGACAAGTACAGAGCAGAGAGAAATTTGAGTCCCCTGACACGCATGTGTGATCCCGGCTGAGGTCCAACGGGGTGACTCACTGTGTCTTCAAGTTTCGCCTCTCATGCCGTAAACAAGTGTCCTTCTTGGGGTCTATGCGGTGCCATGGTTTTCACAGTTTCGTGCTTTTTGTTGGTGATCCCACCGTTTGAAGTGGCCCCCAAGTGTAATATGACAGTACTGTCTCATGTTTCTGAGCACAAAAAAGCTGTGATCTGCTCTAGGGGGAAAATATACGTGTTAGATAAGCTTTGTTCCAGCCTGAGTTAGGGTGCCGTTGGCTATGAGTTTGATATTAACGAATCAATCCTATATACTAAATAAGGGGTCTTTAAACAGAAACACATATAAAACAAGGTTAAATATTGACCAATTGGCAAAAATGTGACCGAGACTCTCAAGAACCTGGCTTTGAAGCCCCCCTAGGACGGTGGATCGGTTTTGGCTTGTTCGGCGTTGATGGTGATTTACAGGACAGAACCACCAGAAATAGTAAGAACCGACTCTATATTATTTCACGTAATAGTCACAATTCCAGAAAGTAATCTTATTTTTTAATAATAAAAAAAAAATTAAGAGAGGTTAAATGTTGCGTTCCAAGCTTCCCCACTGACAAGCAAAGAGGAGCCAGCTCTGACCTTGGAGCCCCAGCTCACGGTGACCTCGCACGATGCAGGGAGGGCTTCATTCATGAGCAGCCGTGCCATGCCGTGGCCCCAGAACACTCCTCGAGCTGTTTAATGGGGATTTAAAGCAGAAATGAAATTTCTGAAATCACAGGTAGAGAAAAAACCAGGAAAATGCTCTTTGTTATTGTTGCTATGAACTGTTTATATTCCCGAATGCTATGGCCTGGGGGCCGTGGGGCTCCTTGAGGCTCTGACCAGGCTTGGAAGAGGAGAAAACGCTATGCACGTATGTAGTACCCTAGGAGAACGCTGGGCGGGAGCAGGAAATTCTAGTTCTAGTCCTGATTCTGCCAGTAACTTGCTTCCAACCTTTGAGAAAGCCCTCTTCATAGCCTTATACCATTGCTGCTCTACCTGCGAAATGAAAGTTTTGGGCGGATGATTCTCTCCGCTCCATGTTTTTATGATCTGAAAGCTGCAAAGCTCTGTATGGCTTCTAACTGGGTGACCGTAAGTCCTATCTTGCCTGGAACAGGCTTGATCTACACTTTTTGTCTTGCCATAATTATTAATAACATCTTTCGCTCTCAAGAGTGTGCCCGTTTGGACAATAAATTATATAGCTGCCTTGTGCTTAAGCACGATTGTTTCTTGTGTTTTCTTGGCTGGGTCAGATGCAAGACTGTTGGCCCTGGTCTTGTTAGTGGAGACCAGCTGTGTTTTCTGGACACAGTGGGTTCTTGGTGTCTGGGTGTTGAGCTACTTGGTTCCTGGTCCACCTAACCTGGCTCTTGATTCTCACTTTGGATCGTTATTAGAAAGTGTCCTTCTGCTAAAGCTGGGAAACAACTCTGTTTGCTTTTTGTCTCCCCAAAAGGAAATCGTACCAGCCAGACAGTAAAAAGGGGAAAGTCTTTAGTCCAGAGAAAAAATAGTTTGATACAGCACTGCTGATTCAAGGACATAGTCCTCGTCATATTAGATTTGGTGCTTTCCTTCATCAAATTGACTGTAATCGTAATGTAATTATGTCCACACTTATTGAAAGTAATGAAATTTAATTTTGAAATACAGAAATAAAAAAAACTAGACTGAGGAGTGAAATGTTGAAACCAAAACTTCCGGCAGTTTTTTGAGTCTCTACAAACATCCTGTTGTTTGTCTTTCTAAACAAACTGTTTCATCCTCTTGCTGTCGTGTAAGAAAGTCACATGAATTACTATGCAAAAAATATCTTCAGTGTTAAAACATTATATTCTCCCTCTTCCATTCAAATTCGATAGAAATAAAGCACAAAAAAAGAAAATAGTTATGTCTATTGTTATTCTTTCTAGTAGGTTGAAATGCGCTATATAATTTTATTACACGATTGCTAATTTGCTTAGCAAAGCATTTCTCTTCCTACATAGTGAAATACAAACTTTAGCACAGGCCAGATTAAATAATCTTCGACTTTCTGAATATAGTTTGGAAAATTAAATGATTAATTAGCCTAATTTTCTAATCTGTGTTTCTGAACCAAACTCTCCTTATTTAACTTTCTAGGTAATCTAAGTTATTTAACTTTCTGGGTCATCTTCAGTTATTCAACCCAGAAAGTATAATCTGTTAACGATTAAACAGATATCACCAAACTGGTATTTTAATTGAAATACTGTTTCTGCATGCTGCTCACAGGCTAGAAACAAATAATTTCTCGGTTGCAATTCCTTGCTTCCTGGAAAGAACTATTTTTTTTTTTTTTT
>NW_011889151.1:13103-14250 GCF_000151845.1 Pteropus vampyrus
CCCTGCATAACTTTCATTTTCTCACGGTTAGAAACAAAACTAAACAATTTAAGTAATTGTGTTTAATGGAAATCAAGAAAGAAAAAACGGTGACTATGAAGTCATGGACCGTAATGCTCACACATATACGGGAAATTCTGAGAACGGAGAACATCCTGTGCAAGGAAATAATAAAGCAAGTCCCCCAACATTCTGATGAACCTAAATATATTTAAAGTAACAAAAATGCGAAGAGGGCCCTTTTGAAGTCACAAAATCTGCAGATGAAGCAAAGAACCGATTTCGATTTTACTGAAAGAAAAGGAGATTTATTTGTCTGTGGGCATCAGCGCCAAACCAGGTCTAAGCAGGGGTTTGCAGCAGAGAAAGGAAACTTTTATTTAAGGAAATGGCGCCAAGGTGAGCTAGCGCTCAAAGGCTGGCTCCCAGATGCCCCTAGGGAATGGGTTATGCAGGGGCAAGATTATTAGCCATGGAGGCTGAGGGAGTTCGGGTCGTGGGCCATGCCAATGGTCAGGGTTAGAGTACAAGGCAGCTGGTCATTGATCAAGACCTGAGGTCAGTCATGGCGTCATTCTGTCTGGTCTCGAGGGGAGGTGGCCTGTGGGATCGGTCCTCCTTCATGGGTGTGGGGCTGAAACGCAGCTGAAGTCAAGATGTTATCTTTGGTTTGACCGAAACTGTCTGTGGTCAACAGACCTGAGGCTTTGTTCCTATGACTGTTTGATGCTGCCCAAAATCTGATGTCCGAAGGGCGTAATGATTACGGGAGTGGGCGCGCAGGTGTGTGAAGGTGGAGGGAGAAGCCAAGAAAAGAAGCGAGTACAAGGCCAGTGTGAAGCCAGGACAAAGCGAAGAGCCAAAGGCATTTTAAACAAGTGAAGATTTGCACGGTCACAGCCGTGCGCTCACCGCGAGGCGCTGAACACAGGGCGCAGGGAGGGGATTCACCAGGTGAGTTTAGTGGGTTGGCAAGGTCGGAATGAAATGACCAAGGTGGGGAGCCCAGGGGAAAAGAGACAGGTTTTCTTTTCCTCATTTAAAAAAAAAAAAGTTTGAAATGTACCAAAGGATGAGCAAAGGGCTTTCCTTCAAAAGAGAAGGAGCTGTTCCTGAGACGGAGCAGGTGGAAGGATGGAAGCTGGTC
>NW_011889151.1:14300-29883 GCF_000151845.1 Pteropus vampyrus
CCTTCTCGCAGGAAGGACGGGGCTGGAGAAACCGCGGAGAGAATTTCATCCAGCTGTTGGAGGTCTCACAGGACAAGGACGTGAGACTTGACTCATCGGCAGGTCCACGTGATGAACTGAAAATGGCCCCGAGGAGAAGAGAAAGGCTTGGTCTTTTTTTTTTTTTTTTTTGGCAATAAATAATGACATAACTGTTGAAATGTGATAAAGAGATTGATAAAGATCACATTATATTTAGGCGTATTCCTTCAAATTTTCTTCTCTATGACATTGTGCCTTATACAGGTGAAATAATTCAATATGACAATGAATGCTTTTCGCTAACAATTTTTTTTATTTTAAAAAGCATAATTATCTCTTTTCTTGCTTCTGTCGGTTTGTTCCTGATTGAGGAAGGCCCGTCTGTAGACCCTTTGTCCCCGTAGGAGGAGACAGCAGTGTTTACATGGTGGCATGCACTGTATTTTGAGATTTAGTGCACAAGTCATATGACTGGCTTTGAACGTCTATACCAATTGAGTGATGGCAAATGGCAAATGTTAAACCCTAGAAACAACAAATAATCACTGAGATCATCGTAAGGGAGAGAAGACAAGCTTTGGAGCCAGAAGGATCTGGGCTCAAAGCCCAGCTGCAGGGTAACCAGCTGTGTCACCTGTAACTGCTGTGAGCAGTTTCCCATCTGCATTAGCTGTAATTTCTAATACGCTGTACTGTTGTAGGAATTAGATATAATATATGCAAACTGCTAACACGGTGCCTCACAGAGCTTTGGGGCCTTAGGGCTCATTGCTGCTATTACAGAATACCGTGAGACCATTTCCAGGAGTATGAATGTTAGATGCATGGAGTATCTTAAACCCAGTGATTTAAAAAAAAAATCCCTCCGATCATCTAAAGTCATAACACAGCAAACCTGAAAATGGTTGTTGGAAATACTAAGAACTACAAAATTTCTGTCCAAACTAGAAATATTTTTGGCCTCGCCTCCAGTGACTGACTGTCCTGTCTTGCCCCAAACTGAAGGAGTCGCTAGAATGTGGGACTTTCGGTACGAAACCTGGGAAAGTCCCAGGCAAACCAGGATGAGTTAGTCACCCTAGCCCCGCCTCACAGTTGTCTGGCCTTTTTGCTACAACTGGGATTCTCTTGGACTGGCAGCTTTACTTGGAAATCAATTAGAAATGCAAATCCTTGGGTCCCAACCCACACCTTCTGAGTCAGAAACCCGGGCCTGGGCCCAGCAGTCTGGGTTTAAATAAGTTCTCCAAATGATTTTAAGCCATGCAGCATGCTAAAGTTTGACGAACATTGCTCTACAATACGTCGCTTATATCAGACTAAGATATTTTGTGAAGAAGAATAGAAAGACGCAATGTATTGAGCCTATTTTAATTTCAGACTAAGATATTTTGTGAAGAAGAATAGAAAGACACAGTGTATTGAGCCTATTTTAATTTCTTTTTAAGACACGAGTCAGCGTTTTCCTGGCTGGTAGTCCCATTACGAAAAATTCAAGTTCTCTATCATTTAATTGCTGAGCTCCAACAGCGAAGAATGAGAAACGAGAAAGAAAATGACACACTGAGGCTAGGATAATACTGCAGCTCAGGAAATTACACCCGTTGAGGTTCTGAGGGGAGATGGGTAAGGAGAGTTGAGTTATGCAAACTAAAATGTGGGTTATAGTCTAACAGCTCACCTACCTTTGCCAGGTGTCATGCACTCAGCGTCCCGAACTGGGACTAGGGCAGGAAGTGTGTGGGTAGGGCTACATGATATTTCTGGAAGGAAACAGCCAGGAGCCTCCCAAACTAATGCCATTTTAGTCTCTTTAGCAACCATACCAGTCAGGGCCTCGGAAAGGCTTAGGTTCCTTTTGCAAAGGAAACTAGGGGAATTTTCGTAATACCTCGTCACTATTATTAAGGTATGACTTGAAATATTTGAATGTCTAAGACACAGGACGATACAACAATTTATTTTATCCCATAATATTGAAATCTTCACACCAAGCCCCTCAGCAGCTAACAGGGTTTCCTCGGTGAGGGGTTATCTCTTTTTGTGGGGAGCGGGATGGGGGGAGGAAGAAACAGCCAAATACTATCACACCGATGAGTGGAAATGACTGGCGCAACGGGCCGCTAAACTCCAATTGTCACCACTGTTCCCGTAGGGAGTCTGGGAATGTTAGCGGAAGACGAAGGTGACACCACTTGATTATTTTCCATCGATTGCCTTAATGTTTGCATAAAATATGATATAAGCACGTGTCATCATTAGATTTGCCACAGATCCTAATTCTTCCTCCAATACGAGGCCTAACCATGCCTTTCTTTCCCAAGAAGAACTATCTTTGACCAGGTATAAAATCAGCCGTGGCTTCCTCCATTAACCCTTCCTCCTCAACCCACTGCCGAGTCCTAGACGTCAAGTCCTCATCTTGCTAAACCCAGGACTCACAAAGGCCAACGTTTCTGCTAGCGTGTACTAATTTTTGTCTTAGTTGAAAGTATATCTTTTCTATTATGCTCTCGAAATGTTGGATAAATTTAACTCGAAAAGAAATATGATGCCACTAGCTTTGTACCTGCTTATGAGTTGTAGGTCTCACTGTCTGATTACGGTAAGCTAAGCCACATTCTAGGCAGGTGACATTCAATGACAATACCGCCCCAGCAAATTGGTTTAATTAGCAAGGTGGTCATTTAAATAGATGGCAGATAACCTTTACACGGTCTCCCATTATTTTTCATTAATTACCAAATAAAACTAGATATTGAAGCTTATTCATAATGGAATAAGGAACTCACGCTTGAAACACTGTGCATTAAAGATACCTGTAGCTTATTCCTCTCTTTAAAAAAAATGCAAATGGCATCTTTACTTTATTTCAAACCCCAGCCCTGATGGCCGTCCAAACGTTATGCAGACATAACCTCTTGAGCCACTATAGGAAGGACTGGTAAACATTGAGTTAGCAATCTTTAAAATCAGGAATAGGAGTACAAAGGGATAGGATTTGAAACTTCACGACCACTCCCTGTTCCTGTTCAATTCTCTTTTTTCTGCTCCCTAAACCAATGGGGGAGAGAGAAGGGCCACACTTCTGCGGCTCTTTCTGAAAAGTAGAATTGAATTTGGGAAACAAAGATGGACAGAGGGTACGGAAGGAACAAGCCGGCGAGTATCTCTCCTGACAGACTCTTTTCCGGCATCAGCTCAGTGTGCCTAATCCCCCAGAATTCAAGGAAACACTCCGAGCTGCTTTTTGTTATTTCTCTCTTCCTATTTCTGGGGCCAATGTGAAAAGAAATCTAAACGCGAAAGAAAGGCAGAAAATTCAACACCAAGCAAGTCCAGGCTGGAGAGGGCCAACATTCGCCACGGTCTGCACCCAAGAGGGGGAACCAAAACATGTCTGGCGTGATGCTCGGCTGGGACCTGCATCATGTCCCATTACTGCAGACGTCTCTGAACCCCAGTTTGGAGCCAGGAATCAAGAGGAACCCTCCCCGCACCTGCCCTACTGAGTTCTGCCTCCACGAAGCTCCACTCAACACTTTGTCCCATCCTGAGCCACAGCCTCTGTAACCCTGTCCTCCAGGTGCCCCGCCAGCAGCATCTTCTGCGTTGGCAGATAACCCCTGAAGTGCTGAGCCTAAAGGCAGAGCTGCAAGGAAGGATCTGCTCACTGGGCTGGCTACCTCTTGCTTCCAACGTCACATACCAGTTTGTCGCTTTCACTCCCAAAGGGAAGGAGAGCCCTCCTGCACATCAGTGAGAAATGTTCACTTCTCATTGGTCGATGGATTGTTTTTGCCATCTTTCTACATGAGAAGACATTGACTCGTGGGCCCGCTGGGGAAAGGCATTCACTGCCTCCGTGGGCTGAAATTTTAGCTGTCTCATCAGGACAAACGTGAAAGAATAGATCTATGAAATTTGGATGATAGAGAATTTTCCTCAAGTCCTAAGATGTTTTATTTCTGTCTCACTTTCTTTAAAAAATATAGAACACTGAATTGAAGCTGAAAGAGTAATTTTGAAGTGTGAACAGTTTAACTTATTGTACGTGTTCAAATTTCTATTTTGCGGCTCCTTTCAAGAGCCTAATCATTATAATCTAATCACGCAATTAAAAAATTATATACTGCTGAAAACAATTACACTAGATGCTTCCAATGGGATAAATTCATTTGGAAATTTAAGACACAAAGACCAAATCTACAGAAGATACGGGCTCAGTGACACTTTTATTTACACCAATTTAGTTTTATTGCCTGAATGTATGAGATATTATAAAAAAAATGAAATAAAATCTTTGCAATGAGGGATTACAGAATGGCAGATCTATTTATCTTTCTTTACTAAAAACAGTTCTTAAAAGTTGGATCGTGACTGAGAGGAGAAAAGGGTGAAGAAGCAGAAAGTTGCCAAGCACAGGGAGATTCACGGTCCCCCTCATCCCACCGCTGGACCAGTCCCATGAGGTGGGCGTTAGAGTCCCACTGTGAGGCTGAGGAAATGGAGGCTCGAGGAAATCGAGCACCGAGGCTGAAGAGACAGAGAGATGGAGATTAAACCATCATTTTTCTCACGGATGGGAAGGACTGGAAAATCCGGTGTCACACCTGTGAGCGAGTGGGCCTGCCTGAGCTCCCACAGAACTAGAAGTTCTCGCCCTCCGGGTCCCTGTGGCAGTACCAGCGCGGGCCTCCCGTCCCCAGGGCCGAACACCGCTCCGGATAGTCACCCACAAATGTGACGAGACAAAGGAGTATGTTGAGGACAGGCGGGGAGGAGGCATCACACTGCGGAGCCGAGCGCATGGGTTCCTCTCCCAGGCTCCCCCGCGGGACGGTCACTCCTCGTCCTCTGGGGAGAGGTGAGTGAAGGAGGTGGAGAAGCAGGGGTGTCCCCCGCCCTTCTCCTCCTTAAAAGAGGAGTGGAAACCTCTTCCCTTCTAAGGGGACATGAAGAATAAAGGTATACCGTTTGCATGAAAGCAAAGCCCTTACGACACTGTCCCCGGGGACTGAGGCCCACGTGCCGCTGCCAGTTTGTGCCAGCAGAGACTCTTTCGTTTCCTTTTCTCCATGCCAGGGGTGACAGTGTGGCTGGGTGGTTCAAGGCTTGGGTACTGGATCGCCGGCCTGGGTTTGGATACTGGTTCTACTACCTATAGGAGCTTTAGCCACTTTCTGAATCTCTCTCGATCTCCTTTTTCTCAAAGATAAAAATGGCATCTCCCCAGGGGCAGTTGCGAGGACAGTGACAAACACTGGGTGTGTATTTTACATGTTACCTGCTATCATCCTGGTCGTAATTTCTTGTAAGCAGACTCTCCGGCAAGCACAGGATGAATGAATTGTAGGAGCTCATTTAAGCACCGAGAGGTCATCGGTCACAGCATTTCACCCTTTGGTAGATAAGAAGAAAGGGGTGAGGAATTTAGACCAGGGAACACAAAAGGAGGGTGAGCCTGTTTGCCAAACACCCCGAAAGGGGAGCGCGTCCACATTCTCCACCCCTCCCCCACGTTAGAGTTTCCTTTCTAACTTCCCTTCCCCCCGACCCCTTCTCCCTCCTCTGCTCCTTCTTTCTCCTCCCTTCCGTTTTCTGTTCTTTCTGTCTTTTCTTTTCTAGAAAGCAGAATTCTAAACGTGATAACCGTTCACTTCATCCAGCTCCGCAAAGCAAATGTTCTCGGCAGCGCCTTCATCATTAAATTGTTATAGGATCAACATGTAAAGCCTTTCTCTGGGAAAAGCTAAACTCTAAACAAAGCAAAACAAAAAAAAATTAGAAGGAAAGTTTCAGGCTAGTTTCATCCTTTTGAAGAGACGGGAAGGAGGGGGCTTTGTGCAGGGGACACACAGGGAGGCCCAGTGTGGCCGAGCCTGGCAGACACTCTGATGTTAGGTCTTGGTTTGAATCCAGACTAGACAATCATTACTTTCTAAACCTTGAGAGTTTTGGCCCAGAAAAGTCTATGTGAAGAGGTATTCGTCTGGAAAGAATTTATGATTTCATAGAACTAGAGAAGAGTAAAGTTTCAACGGGTACCTCTCCCGTCTGTAGAACATCTGGTTCCAGCTGTTTTGGGCCACTCCGAGCCGTGTGTACGAGGAGCCAGTTAAAATCCGTGCTCCGCTGGCCAGTGCTTAAACTCCAGGAGAGGCGCTGGGAGCAGCCCGAGGGGTTCAGCTCTTCACCACTGCAGGCTCTGACGTCAGCCTCTGGAAGACTGCTTGTAAGTAGGTAGTAAGCTTGACCATTAAAAAATAATTTATCCTTTAATAATGTACCTAGTGTAAAACTTAGTGACTCTCTCTACATAATATACTGTATTATACTGTATTATACAGTATATTATGTAGAGAGAGTCACTGTATTATATACATATAATACAGTATGTTATATACAGTCTGTTAATACAGTATAATACTGTATAATACAGTATATTATGTAGAGAGAGTCACTGTATTATATACGTATAATACAGTATGTTATATATTATAATGTGCAGTATATTATATATGTACATTATGTAATACAGTTAATATATTGTATTATATCATTGAAATTTGCTGAGGGAGTAGAACTTAAATGTTCTTACTGAAAAAAATTATTCTTGATCAGCAAATATTCTTGACCAGGGAAATAGCGTATTAATTTATCATAAAAGCATAAATGACCAGACATGATCTCTGCGTTTCCTTGGCTATTATACTTTGCCTAGTTTCTCAGGAACACATATGTGAAAGAGAGGAAGAGACCAATTACTATTTAATGCCCTAGATGTGAGAAACAGAGAGGACCAAGTAACTTTTAACAATCACCTTCCGTACGCCAGCTGCTTTACATATGTTACCTCAGTTGATGCCTATGGCCACTTTATAAAGTGAGTATATTTTTTACTCCCATTTTAAATGAGGACATCATGGGCCATAGCATTTTGTTAGAACATGATAGCCGAGCAACCAGAAAGTGCTGGGGCCAGGATGTGAACTCACGTCTCGTTGATGCCATAGCCCCTGTGCGTCCCAGTGTAAAATGGTGCTCCCAAAAGCGGGATGAAATCTGGACTCTGGTCCTGAGCTTAGATTTCCCAAATCAAAGAACCGCTTTCCATAATCCAGAGTAAAAACTCTTCCATTTGCTACTGTTGAGCTATGTGCGAAATCTCCAGGCTGGGCTCAGTGGTCCTGTGTCTGCGTGTGCTGCTGCGGCTGGGGTGACTAACAGCTTCCTGAGGTCCTCCAGGACCAGTGCCTTCCTGAAGTCTGCTCTTTCATCCGCAGCCCTAACCCAGCCGTAGCCACATCCGGGTTCTCCTCACCACCCCAGTAGTCATCACCCTTTCGTTTGAAACGAGATCATCCCATCTCTGGTCACTGTGCCCTGGCTCCCCAGTCACCCTTCTCACCCGCTGCCCGCAGTCCAGCTGCTTAAAGTCCTGAGCGTCTAGACTGTCTTAACTCTCTTCTTCCTCTTCAATAACACCGTTCGCAAGCTCCTCAGTGCGTTCGTTCCGAAGGCTGCTTTCACGAACGACGGAAACGTATTCTCAAGGAGTCTAAAATCAAGGCATCGACAGGGCCGTCGCTTGCTCTGAAGGGCGGAGAGAAGCTTGCCTGGCCTGTTCCTAGTTTCTGGAGGTTCCCGGTAAACCTTGGCCTGTAGCTGCTTCTCTCCGGCCCTTCTCTCTTCCTTGTGTCTCTGTCTTTCTTCTTACAATGACATAAGTCGTTGGATTTACTGCTCACTCTAACCCAGTACGACCTGGTCTCAACTAATTACTTCTGCAAAGGTGCTATTTCTAAATAAGGCTACATTCTGAGGTTCCAAGAGGACATGAATTGGTGGGGGGAGGGTGGCATTATTCAACCCAGAATGCTCAGGGACCTGACCGACCCTCATTCCCTGCCCAGATTTAGCAGAGAGGGTCACCTGGTGGTGACAGCGCTGAGAGCCACAAATTGTTGCTTGTCCTGGATTCCAAGATGGCTCAGAAAGACCCTGGAAAGCCACATAAGTATGAAGTTCTGTTCCTTACTGTGGCGTTTTTTTGGATATTTGCTGGGCTCCTTGCTTGTTATGAAGCAGGTAATAAATAGGCTTAACTCACTTTGAAGGCAAGAACATACTTTGTAATCTGATAGATGCGGTTCCTTATACTTTAAAGCAATAGAAAAAAAAATGCCCTGAAGAATTTGAAAATAGGCATAAAGCGTGTATGGAAGTCAAAGAAGAAACACATCAGTTTAACAGATAATAGAAATTGCTTCTTAAAAACCGCCCTAAGAAAGATAACGAACTATAAATTGTGCCTGCCAAAATACAGTTCTCATGGACAATCATGCACCTGACGCTCTTTTTCCCAATTGAAAACGAATCAGGGATTGAAGTCACTTGAAAGAAAGATTTTTTAAAAATTCAGTTACATATATGTAAATTATAGCAGCTCCACCCACTTTCGTATACAATACCAACTGAATTCTCACAAGCTGGCCAACACATGTCTATAGACAAAATCAAGGTTTTGTACTATGATCTGCAGCTGAGTTATAGTGGAGACAAAGCAAGGACACTTTGCTTATTATCGTCCATGAAGCCAAACTGGATTTACAGCTCAACACAGCAGCCACAAGAACATGGAGAGCAGACGGGGAATGTGGATGGACGAAAATTACCTCGATTCAAATAAACCTTAAGAGGATTGCTGGACATAATTATTATAATAGCCTTAAAAAGATCACTTCACCAAATGTTTTTATCCGAAAAAGAGTAAATCAGATTGGTAACCATCTGAGAAACTCTACTTCTGCTATACTGACCTTTTTTCCATGAGGATGGGAGGACTCAGGATGAGTGGACAGGGGGCTGGTGACGACCCATCTGAATCTACAGATTTGTAAAGAGGTGGGAGAGGCAGGTATTGCCAAAAAGGCAGACAGCATGAACACCTTGAAGGCTATTTTCAAATGAGGCAGGACTTAGACTGTTGAGCTTGTCTAGAAGGCTTCATTAATGCCTTAAAGCATGTTTGTCAGGAAGCCCTGTAGGAGATTAATTAACAGCATGAACTTGAGAACCAGACAAATTTGCGAATGAGTCTCTCCTATGTCTCTATGAGTAAAGAAATTATTTCCCCTACATTTCATCATATTGAAGTCAGAGTTTATGAGAGTATTTATTAAATAAAGTTAGCATATGGCTTTAACACGATAATGCAGAATTCAGTGGCAGCTCTAGTAAAATAAACAATCTAATTACGTCAAAATTGGACCTTTCCTGAAGTAGGGTGATTGGTTTTCATTTTCTATAATATGTGAGCACCTGCGAAACTGGCAAATGTCAAGACGTTTCTTAGAAAATTTTATAAAAAGAATCAGTAGAGGAAGTTTAGATTGAGTTGCTATATAGCCTATCAATTTGGTCTTTCTAGTCTAAGTCCTTGGGTTTCAGATTTATGAATTCTTATAAGGTTATGTAAATGGATGCCTGTATGTGTGTACATTTTGAAAAAGAGATGGTTCGTAACTTTCATCAAATTTTTAAAGAGTTTCATAACCCCGAAAACATAAAGAATCATTACTGTACATGAAGAAATGGATTCCAAGTGGAATTCTTTAATTAGAGTCTTCTTAGTAGAGCATAAAGGTATTTATAATAGGTATTAGTAAATTTCCAAGTGATAGAAATTGTTAAATATGCCCTGTATTATTACTATTCAATTCTTTTTGTATTTCTGGAAACGTGAATCTCCAAGTTCATCTAAGACAAATTTGACCCCCGCTTCCACCACATCCTCAAAATTTCTCTTTTTCCCTTAGCTTTTTAGGACTTATATGAGATTATTAATAGACCATAATTTTTACTGTGGCTTCCTGTTAAATGGTCTGTTTCTTTCTCTATGTTGCATACTGAACGCATTTAATGGAAAAATGTGAAGCGCTATATTATTCAGGGGTGTCTGTGGTGTCCCCCCCGCCTGTCTTTCTCCTTGTTCTTTTGTTGATCGGAAACAGTTTTCGTGCCATCTCTGCTAGCGCTCTCAAAAGACCTCTTTCAAGAGCGATCATAAAGAAAATAAATGATAGATGTGTGGCTTGTTTTCACACACACACACACACACACACACACACACACACATTTCCATGAAATTTCATCATTGTTAAATGTAATCTCTGGGAACCTGCAAGCATCGCATAAAACTTATGGAAATGTAATTGATTCTTCTGGTTAATTAACATTGTTCTTTAATATTTTCAAGGTCAACTATAGGATAGTTTATATTTCTAAGAAACAGAGCGCATACTGCCAGAAGCTTAAGAATCTATTGAGAACAATCTAAGGAGTTTAAAGAGAGGCGGCAGGTGGAGTCGAACCGGGTTTTCAGGTACATCGATGACCGCAGATGAGTCACCACATTGTGCAACTATTTTCTTAGATGTCCACATCCAGCAGGTAAATTTTAACAGTGCACCTAGGCTTCTTTGTTTCTTGGATGTCACTCGATGGTAACCAAATGAATGAAACAGTAACGCGTAAATCAGATGCAAGGGTATTTATCTGTCAGAGCAGACTATATTTATCAATGTCTGTTATACTTGTGTCTTCTACCTTTAATACCCACTTCCTGGAATCCGGGAAACAAAAATAATTGATAGTCGAGAGCTGAGCATAGGATTCTAACAGAGAAACTCAGCTATGGGAGAATTTCTAAGGAACAGGCTGGATCCCACCGCACACTCTGCTCTTGGGGTGATTTTCTAACTGCCTGGTGAGGCTTGAGCCAGGTGTCCTGCATTTGTAAACCGGATCTGCACTGCCTTGTAAGAAACCCTCAGGTGAGATATTCGGCCTTTCCGAGCCTCCTTTGCCTCAACTCTTAGTAGAAGAAATGATAGTATCTTCCTCGTTAGAGTATTGTAAGGTTGAATTAAGAATGAATGGAAAGAACTTAGCACTGTGTTGATGCGTAGTTAATCATTTCTGTCTGTCGGCCCCTTTGTTTAATTACTCTCTTACCCTCACATGTTTTATTTTTCTTCCTTCATTCTTAAACTACATCCAATTTGTTTTTCCTTAAAAATGAGAGATAAATAAACATATATCTGAGAAATACTTCACATTGTTTCTTTGTGTCTGGATCTCATTCCGTTTCACGTTACTATATGCGAATTGAATTCATTGCCTCTGACTGTTACATAGCACACGAGCTATATTTTACATATCTATTTACTTAGTGATGGGAGGAGGTGGCTCCAAACTCTTCGCTGCTCCCAAACATCCCTGTGAGAAACAAATAGGTACATGGCTCCTCGCGAATGTGTACAAGCTCTTCTCTGGTGTATGTTTCCAGGGACAACATTCCTGTTCATAATTGCTTACCCTTACATATGGTAAAACTAGAAGGACAGCACATACTTTTATACACTTTTCCAGTAGGGTAGGGAGGGACATGGGATTGGAGATGGGACAAGAGGAGAAAAGTAATAAATCAAGGGCCTTCATCAGATGAATGCTAGTAGTAGTGTACCTTGGTCTGATGCGTGATCGATTCAGTCCTATGTACCTGAGGCCCTTGAAAATGAAATAAAAATGAAGTAAAAAATAATATGGCTTAATGCATTACCAGAATAAATACAATGCCTACTAACCTTAGTGTTCCCATCTGTGCTCAGGATGAATGTGCTGAGAACCAGGATGTCAGACCCCTAAGACCCTATTAAGATGCTGCAGAAATCAAAGATGATGTCTGCGAGGCCCTTAAAAACTTAAGTTTTAGGCTCTCTGTGAACAATTCAAAATTATTACTCCGTACAGATAACGTTCGAAATTTTATTTATAGATCTCTTTGCTAATCCACCCTGGCAATGGCCGGGACTTAAATGGTCTCTTCGAGCTTTAGCTCTTGTTGATTCCCACTGAGCCTATAAAGATTTCTTGTGAGTGGACTGTGTTTTGACACTTTGACCACTTCATCCAATTAAAGAATGGAGGGTCTCACACTCAGGTCACATATCATTTGGTCACGCATATTAGCAAAAGGTACAGAATCAGGTGATTTGAAGTAAGCAGTACAAAAAAAAATCTGAAACCAGGGTTCAAGTGTTAGCTTAAATTTGCACTCATAAATGGATATGACTTTAAAAAAAAGGAATAAAAGATTATTCAAGTTTTACCTATGCCAAAAAATCAAAATAATTACACTTTTCACTTTTTTGTCTTTCACAGGCCCAGTGCTAAATGACAAGTATGACAGCTTTTCGGAGCAGAATAAGGTGACTGTTACTTCAGGAACTGAGGAGAGATAGGCCTGGAAAAGTGGTTGTAATGATTTTCTTCAGAACTGATAACAAGAATTAATAACATGAAAGAGAAGAATCTTCATGAGACATGTCTGCAGGCAGCTCGGTCCTTTAATTCAGAGCAGAATTGTTTTAATTTTTAATAGTTTAGGATGTAATAGATAAATTAATGAAATTAGTTCATGTTGTTCAAACAGTCATAGTATCAGTTATTTCCGGTAATGCATAGCACAATAATTCTTTTCCTATTTAGGAGCCAGGAATAAGCAGTGGAGGAGCATAGTTAGAAGTAAACAGTACCACTAATTCGAAAAAAACTATTTCCAGCTTATTGAATTGTTTTTTAATTTCCTCCTTTATCTCCTTTATTGTGTCTAAGATATTCGCATCGCTCAAATATGATCTTTATATGTTCTGCTTATAATATTAAATACACAAATTTTATTTTAGTAGTGCATACAGAAATGATCCTATGTAGTCTGGATAAAGGAGATTTAAAGTACAGGTTACAAAGGATTAATTTTATGTATAAATCCCATTTTTATTCAGTTAGCCAAGGAAGTTCCTCACTTGTAAAATCTTCACGAGAGTTAACTGTAAATATACCGGAGGCAAAGCTGGGGA
Source organism: Pteropus vampyrus (assembly GCF_000151845.1). Classification (NCBI taxonomy): domain Eukaryota; kingdom Metazoa; phylum Chordata; class Mammalia; order Chiroptera; family Pteropodidae; genus Pteropus; species Pteropus vampyrus. The sequence continues at coordinate 27,248 of NW_011889151.1, forward strand.
TTTGGGACAATAATTTATGATTAAATCCAATCTTTTAATCTAGCCTTCGAGAGTTGACTATGAAACCCCTGTCCTCAGAGCTTTGCACCTTTTAATTATAATTCTTTGTATACTCATTGATTTAGGGAGCTGGAAGATTCACCTCCTAAAATAGGGCACTTCCTGAATGGGAATCTGTTTAAAAGAGTGTTTGACATATCATGTAGCTGCAACCCTTTCGACAGGCAGTAGCTATTGGTATAAAAACCAGCAGTTAAACCTCATATTCACCTCTGTTCTACATACAGCATATGCTTACATATTCTTATTGTATGTCTACAGTTTAACTCCATTTTCCAAATCTAACCTAGCCTGCTTCCTTCCTCTGGGGCAAGAAAAGCAACTTGTAAAGTCATCTGAGCATCATAACCCTCAGGTGGTATCTTCTGGGCTTGAAGGTTTGCCAGAGGTGCTGTGTGTTGGCTCACGCCACTCAACAGGAAGTCTGCACTGAACCCACATCTCTGATCACCTGTCGCCCTGAGGAATATTCACCCCAGAACATTCACCAGATTGTCTTAATTCACCTGTCTCCTGCTTCGTGTCACTCAGCCCTAAGGGAAGAGATTGAACTGTTTAAAATAGAGATACCTTAATTCTACAGTTAGAAGATTGGAATTTGACACAAAAATCTACTTGTTCTAGCTCCAGTGGTTCCGGTGAATATTAAAAGAGGGAAAATATATTTTAAAAAATATGCTCCAGCAAATCTGTAGCATCTTTTTTATAAGCAAAGCATTGAACATCACCCACTTGCTGGCCACTGCTCCACTTTGAGTCATCTGAAGTCAATCACTGTCGTCCTAGGGGGATGGTGGAAAATGCCAGTGAAATCGGGAACTAATTCAACGACATGCTCATGTTCCATTCATTTAGCAAGTGGTTCTCTGAGGAGGGGAGCATTTCACGTATTCCTGACTGTACTAAATTAACTTAGAAGATTGAAGGATGACTTTGCTCTTTTCAGTTCTCAGCTGTCATCTTAGAGTTTTCTTGGTCACGAGAGGATCTGCGAACATTCAGGAAAGCCTAAATGAGCTATCGTTAGTTAGGCCACAGGGATTTAGAAGCTTGAGTGTATTCTGTGGCATTGGTGGGACTGCCTCTGTACAATTGATATCCCTAATTATCGGCAGCAGATAGCGCTGTCAGTGAATGAGCGACCTTCTCAGGTCCTTTCCCCAAGTAGACTTGTGCTATCACAGTTCAGAGGCAATCGCTGTCCATCAGCCCCAGGTCAGCCTGCAATGCCGGCGCCTTGGGCTTCAGAAAGACACTGGCTGGGGCCGAACACCTCATTTTCCTCCTCCGAGGCACAGTTACGTAAGAGAGAGGCTCTTCTAGGGCTTTAAATGCTTACGTAGTGCTGGAAGATACCATTGCCTGGATTTGGTACAGCTGGGAAGAAAAGGTTAGTCCAGGATGAGAGATGTCTGAGACTCAGCAGCTGAGGCGGAGAAGGAGGCCAAATCACAGAAAGACGAATAGCACATGATCCCACTTACAGGGTGTATTTAAAATTGTCCAGCCCATAGAATCAGTGGCATGGTGGCTGCCAGGGGCGGGAGGAGGAAATGGGGTGTGATTAATCAACAGGCAGCAAGTTTCAGTTGTGCAAGAGAAATAAATTCTAGAGACCCGTGCAAGACTGTGCCACAGTCAGCAACGCTCAGACTTTTGTTGAGAAGGTAGATCTTGTGTTAAGTATTCCTACCATAATAAAAAAATAAATAAATAAAATTAAAAAAAAATACAGTGGAGTCAGATCTGTTGATAAGTATTTAGCAGATCGCAGGACCCAAGAATCCTTATTCAAGGCAGTCTAAAGCATGACGCAGGCCCTGGGGAACAGACAATAGAAAGAAAGACTTTTCACTTTGCAGAATAAGAATTCTCTGCCTTCAGAGAACACTGGATGCCTCTTTACCCCACACCCCTACACTGAAATGCTTTTCTCATTTGTAAAAACTGTGCTTTACCGTTTACCTGAAGGTTATAACTGTGACTCTACCTAATAACCCACATATATGATTCCTTTTAGAAGAGCCGCAGAGATGGCGATGGAGTGTAACACCTGAAATAATAGGATTTTACAGGAAATAATGTAAATGAAGCCTTTTGCCCTTCATGACCCATAATAAAATGCTCTTGTTACCAAGCTCTGCAGGCAAAGCCAGTGCGGGTTGCCATGGCAACGCCCAGCTGTGTCTCCGCTCTGTTGCTTAATGATCAGTGTGATGTCAGGCTCTTGAGATAACCACAAGCTTAGACAAATCTTTACAGCCACAGTGACAGTCCACTCGGGACTGCAGCCATGTCTGGGTGAGGGCTCCCGGGTTCAGGTATAATCAAAATACACGCAGACCTATGATTGGGAAGGTTTCAGCAGAGAACTAGGTCATCTTTGTCATTCTCTTCTCCACATGACTGCCCAGGAGGAAGCGAGCCAGGAACAGGGCAGCCACAGTGCCTTACTGAAGATGATGCTTCTCCTATGGGTGGGATGAGTGGCTGGTCCACACTGGTCCACACCACAAAGGACACCACAAAGACCTTTGGGTCCTGCTTCCCAACTTCCCTTCGTCTACCTGCCTTCC
>NW_011889151.1:30943-43037 GCF_000151845.1 Pteropus vampyrus
TCCCCCACATGATGAAAGGATGTACCTTTTGGCTTTCGGAGGCCATCTTTCCTGTGACATGGAGAGGACCTCTGATCATTAAGCCAATACTTAGAGGAAAATGAGGAAAATGTACTGAAAGATGGGAAAATGGAGCTTTACGGATGTTGTTTGAGTCTCTAGGATCTGGGACCTAGCTCTAGCTGTGTCTGAATCCATCAGACAGATGGCCTTGCCAGTCACACACGCTGATACCTTCCTTTTTGACTGACCAAGTCGAGTTAGGTTTTTGTCACTTGCAATGAAATATTTCCCGACTAAGGACCCAGGTAAAAATGACGAGAACCTGAGTTGAGGCTGGAGAGGCTGGAGAGGATGGTTTCAGGGAAGTTTATAAAGCTACTCAGAGCCTGGAGAAGGGGGCTGAGTGAGAAGTGCTAACAGAGGCACCTACGAGATACCAGGGGGACACAAAGGTTGTCCCACCATCGCGGGCCTCCTGCCCCTGTACAACCAGGGTTGCGAAGGTTCAGCTTTGGTGAGAGAGTTGGTGAAGAATGTTACTACTTCTAACCTGGCCTCGATCTTCTTTGGAGTGACCGGATTTATAGGAGCTTTAATCTTATGTCAAGCTGGTCCCGCCTGCCTGTCTCTCACTGGTCATGATTCTATTTATCTGGGTCCAAGTGTCACAGTTCTGTTGTTCATGGTTCTATTTAGTCACTCTCCTCCAGAAAATCCCTTCTCATATTTTAATAAGACATTCGTGTGTCCTTTTCATTGTCATCTTTCCAGTCTAAAGAACTTGTCTCTAGTCACCTTTTAATGTGCTTCCTAGGACATGGTCTGGGTGGTTTTTAAAGGCGCATGTATCAGTATGTAAAAGTTATCCTATTAACTCGTTATTTATCTTCCGTTTTCGTTAAATAGTCATATCCATGTGAACAGGGACCTTGTGTGTTTTGTTTATTATCTACCCCCAGCACCAAAATCAGTGACAAAGGAAGTAGACACTCAATAAACAGCTGCCAGGGACCAGTTCCTGGTTTCCAGCCCGTAATCATCTTAATGGATCTCTTTAGAAATGCCCTAGAGTTTATCTACAGCCCAACTAATACGCAGTGTCCAGCGAGAAATATATCAGTCCGATATCAGTAGAACCATCACAGATTAGAAGAGGGTGGTTGCCAATCTGTTCTAGATCAGTCTATCTATATGGTATACCCCAACATTGCACCGGCTTTGGGGGAGCTGATCATATGGTCACCCTATGTCGGCCATCTCAAACCAGGAAGTCTTTTTCATGAAATAGTTGCTAAGCCATGTCTCTGCATTCTGTAGTGTGGCATTGCTAGATTAGTATATTTTTTTATATTTAGATCAGAGCTTCACATAGATCTTTGCTAAATTTAGCCCAGTAAGTGTCTGCATGGTTTTTGCTCCCGATTCTCTCGTCCAGTCTTTTGTTCTCTGGCTTCCTGTCATCAGCATAACTGAGGAGGGAAAGCAGGGTCTCTAGGCTCCCAGAGGTCCAGCTTTCCACATCATCCGTGTCACCAAATATCCGCACACAGCCTGCCATCTAGAACATACGTGGTTAAGTGTCGATTGGGCAATGCTCGGAAGACGTGCCTTCTCTATTTTTTTTTCAATTTTTAAAGAAAATGTAAAAAAGACAGTGTACTTTAGACTTCTTCCAGAAACATCTTTCTTTGAGTAAGGTCTCAGGATGTTTTGCCGTCATCTGGGTACACGGCACTTACGCTGTAGGAACCATTTCAATGAAAAATGAGTTTAGACTGATGTGAGTTGATTTTTAAGGATCCTGGTGGCTGGCAGGTCCTCCTCCATGGGTTCCCAATCCTCTGGTGGGGAAAGCATTTAACGGAGTCAGTTATGACAATGTACTGAGTTTTCAGGTTGCTGCAGCCGATCAGGATGTTGTGTGTGTGTGTGTGTGTGTGTGTGTGGTGGGAAGGTTGGAGTAGAGAATCGGCTACAAAAATCCCAGAAGGTTTAATCTTAAAACCTATTTTTGGACTACATAAAATTTCATTTTGTTTAGAAAAACATCACATATCCAGTGACTATTTGAAATATACCCATTGACAATTATAATCAGAGATGTTCCACGAGCAGCCTCTGTCCCCGCTCAAAGCCTGGGGATTGTTTCTGGCTGACTGCTCATCCTAGGTTTGAGCCAAGAGGATGCGGAAGGGAGGAGGCAGGTAGCAGGGGTGGGGGCTGACTGCGCCCCGCATCCCCTCCGATGGCTCTGATTACGCCTGCATCACTTCTCTGTGCCACGGTAATGACTCTGGAACATGAGGAAGGACCTTCCTAGAATTTCAACATCCTGACCAGCACAGAGCACACAGCAGCAGACCAAGCCAAAGCCCCTCTTATCATAAAACAGTGTGGGCCCTCTGCCTTAAGTGCCCTCGTCCAGAATTCATCGGCACGAAGAGCCACATTTCCTTGAAACGAACAGGACATTTAATAGCGACCACGGTATCTCCTACTTGATTTCTGGCTGCCTTTTCTCTGTGGATTTTGGCAAGAAGAAGAGAACTCAGATTTGACTATACATAAGCCAATTCAAATGAGGCTTGTAGTGTCGTTTTGTTCAAGCTAATTCGAGGAGGCTGTCACTTTCCCCCAATCTGTGGCCGTTAGTATAATTACTATCGCATCTCTACTATCACATGCTATTCTCCATAGGCTGTAAATTAGGCATGGATAAAAATGGAGACAGCGCACAGGGTTATTTTTTTCTCGTACAGAGATCTTTCAGGGACTCTCACACGGTTTCCTGAAAAATGTTTCTGAAACTTTATTTTCTGCTTTGTAAGGCCTTAGAGTTTCTCCTTCCTCCACCATCTCTCTCTCTCCTTTCCTTCTAATTAGAAATGCACAGAAAAGCACGAACATCTGAGGGGCAGGAGATCATTATGAAGCAGATTATGACTAAGATGAGCTAAATGGTAAGCTCATTGTTTTAAAGAGTCCCTGCCTTGTCCTGTGTGTCGAATTGATGGCTGGAAAATAACTAAGCCTTACAGGAGCTTTTAATTATGTCATATTTCACAGCTCTTCCAGAAACAGGGACTGAGTTTGGCTAATTCAAAGAGTATGGTGCTTAATGGTACCAAATGCCTCCATGAGTACTATTTGAATAAAATGATGGTTAATAATAACAGCCCCATAAACATTTGCCGACCGATGCATTTACAGACTCAGTGAAGAAACTCTTGGTTTATTAGTTAATTTGACTGCCTCCCAATTTCTCCACCAGGTGGCAGAAGAAGGGCCAGGTTATTGAGCTTGAGGTATTTTTGATTCTTAGGTATAAAATATGAGATGGCATCAAAGGCAGGAAATAAACGCTTAAATATATTGCTATGATTATGTTTTTATTCTACTTCCTACATGGAAATATCTTGAAATAAAGAAAGGATTGTGGAGAATTCAGGTGTTAGGTTAGAGGTTAAAAATTAAGCAGGGGATTACAGCCCAAGGGGTCTGTTAATCCTCTTTCTGGCATCCTAATGAAATCAGCAACGGGCACAGGAAAATGACTCAATAAGGCTTTTCACGCGTCCTCCCTGTGTACTTGGAAATGTAAGAAAAAAGATGTGAGTTGCTCTTTTATCCAACGCCAAGATGGTCTAAGAATTAAGAATTACTTTCTCTACTCCTATTTAGTGTGACTTTTGAGGATAAACCCTTAAGATCCACCTCACAGGTTAAAGTACACGAGGAAATAAAAAAGGTTAGTCAGGGACCTGAGGGCCATCAGCCAACAAAAAGAAGCGTTTGAATTCTTACAGCCAGTAAATGTTTAACATCTTGGCTCTGTCGAGTGTTGCCTGAGTTTATTTACCAAGTTCTTAAACAAACTGGGAAAAAATACTTTATTGTCCCTGTATAAATGGATTTAAAGAGGGGGGAGGATTTGAAAAAGACAGTGTATTTCAGTAGGAAAACCACTTGGTTAAACTTTATTTTCATTGGAATGTCTCGTCCGTATTAAAAAAAAAAAAAAGTATTTCTCATGATTTACACGGTTTGTCTTTTGAGATAAATGGCCATTGTATTACAGTTTAAAGAGAAAGGAGTGAGTCGAAAGAGATTATTTTAAAGATATTCTTTTAAGGTAAAACCTACTTTCTAGTTATGGAAAATTTTAAGACAGGGGTCCTGAGATATTTTAATCCATATTTGAAAAGAATGTTTTAAGAAGCACACGCATATCTGTGATATTTTATTGCAAAGCCACTCTGTTGTCTGTGGCATTGGCTTTAACCTTTCTAGTCACCATGGCAACGAGGACACAAATACTGCATCCATACGATGAGCTTGATCTGTGAGGAAGAATTTCCAACTATACACATAGTATGTATATTTGACGTAAGCACTGCAAAAAGGATTTATTGTGGTTTTAAATACAATAAATTGTCGGAGTGAGTCATAAATGGAATTAGTGTGTGTGGCTGGGGAAACGCCATCTCATAAATGAACCAAGGGAAAATAGTGTCGGATTCTCCTTCTCTCTAGAAACTCCATCTTGCCTTTCCACGTCTCCCTTCCTGATCTAAAGAATGTCATAGGAAACTTGAAGAAAATCATTCAAAGACTTTATTTTCCTTCTTTCTAAAGTCCAAGCCCAAAAGAAATGATTTATTTTTAGGCAAATCATAAACCTGTAATCTGAGACATCGGCCTTGCAAAAACACTTCAGCTCTTCCAATTACTGGCTGTAAATTGCTTTCCTAAAAAACACTTGTAAATGTTCCCTCTGCATTCTGAAGGAAGAAAACAGACGCTGAAATTTCACCCCTATAAGCTCTGACTGCTGGTAACTGTGCTCCTCACACAGAATCCTATGAAAGCCGAGATGGGAAGATGGGCAATAAGTCCAGTCCTGAACTTTGAATAACATCTGGGGAGGAACCGAAAAGGACCCCTACTGTGGTTGCCCAGAGGTGGGATGCACTGGGGAGCTTTCTTGGGAGGGGGTGAAGCTCCACAGGAGAGAAGCAGGGAACTGTGAATGTCGCAGACACAAAGAGAAGCCCCTGCAGGGAGCCTCGCACAGATGCTGAACAAATGCTCTTGGATATGACTGAATGATCAAAGTGTGGCCTTAATGTCAAGGCAGGTCTCACGCAAGGCTGTGAATGCCTTTGGCAACCCAAATCTCTGTATATTCAGGCGGTGGGACGGGGGCTCGGTATAAATGGGCAGTGACAGTTCTTCCTTGAGCCACATTCTTCTGAGCCTTGCACTGAGCACTTGCTCTGTGATGGGCAGCGTTCGGTGTGCTCCTGAGACTCCATGACAGTTGCTGCCGCTCGCTCCTTCAGTGTTCTGATGTCTAAAATGAGGATAAAAATAAATAATGAGAAATAACGTCTCTGTACAAAATCTAACTCATAACATTGTGTGATGCTAAAGAAAACATTTTTGAACAACAGTAGTAAAAATTCAAAGTCTTTTTCACTAGAAAGTTACTCTGCTGGCATCCAGCAAGGAGGTGGCTGAGTGGAAAGAATGTTGGCCTCAGAGAAGCCAGTTCAAGCTCCGGCTGGGTGGGGAGACTGACAAAGCCTCTCAGCCTCTCTGGCTCTCAGTTTTCTCATTGGCAAAATTAATATGCTGATCTCGGAGATCTTCTGATATTTTATTACTCTCAAGAGAATCAAGAAAGGAATTGAGAACCTAGTGACCCTGGGAAAGTCAGTTTTACTTGTGACTTCCTCAAGTAAACCTCTAGACATCTTGAAAAAGAGGATAGGCGTCTATATTTAAATTCTCCAGTTGGGTCTGGGAAATCAGGATAAAAGCCAATACATTCTACACGCCCAGAAATATGGTCCTCAGGTGGGAAGGAAAGCAAGGCACTTGTTATAGAGCGAATGCCCAACCTGTCTCGTCTCTGCCTCCTACCTGTCTTGGCCACACACATCTATCCAGGTGAACAGCGTGGGAAGGCCAGCAACCAAACAGTCATGTGCATGAGGATGGGGTTGGAGGACAAAAAGCAAAAGGCTTTTCTGGGCCTGAGGTAAAGAGAATCTCTTTGGTATTGACTAAATGGAGAAGAATAAGCATTGCCATTGGTTAATCAAGTCCAACTTTCAAGACTTTCAACATTCTAAGACTTTTACAATGAAAAAATTGTGTGTGTGTGTGTGTGTGTGTGTGTATGTACACACACATATGAACATGTGTCTACACATACATATCATATCTTACAGAAGAATCCAGGAAGCCCTCGTCTTCTTGCCAGCGGGCTCCTCTCTGTTCCTACATCTCATTTTCTGATTTCCTCCACACGTCACAAACCCGGTGAAATACAGAATGAGACTTGACGTGCTCAACATCTCTTCTAGATGCCCTCTGCCTGTGTGCTCCTGTTATTACCCAAATATCAGGACAGAACTTGAGAATTCTAATGAGTTTGGGAAATTGTAACTGCCCACACTTTTTACATGTGCTGCTGTTTCCATGACAGATTTTTCTTTTTAACAGAAAAGAACATTTTTTAAAAGATGAAAATTTAATCATGCTGAAGGATTAAAAAAAGGTGGTGGCTCTGGGAAGGTATTAAAATAGAGTAACACTGTATGTATCTAAAACAGTTTATATAACATTTATGAAATTCCCCCATGCCCTTTAAACCAGCTAAGTCCAGTCGTCTGTGTTTTTCTTTCTATTGGCACAGAGTACAAAAGGGCAAATATATTTTTAGCTCTTTGGTGATACAATAAAATCTGGATTCACTGATGGAGATCATTGCTGAATGAGGCATTTTATGCTGAAAAGATGATCACTATTTTGGCAAAGAACAGAGAAGCTATATCTATATATCTATAAATTCTTATTCAAAAAAATTTATTTTTGCCTTCCCAATGTTATTTTCCAGTTACTCACACAAGGATTTTTACTGTCTATTTGCCAATATTTTCTATAGTTTCAACATCGGGCTTGGTGCTCCTCCTAGAAACTGTTGTGAAATGATATGCAATTTATATTAATTCAGATCCCTGGGCGATTGCTCCTCAGCCTAGACACACAGGATCGGAGATCTAGGCAAGGTACACAGGAGGCCACCCCCCCACACACACACGCACACACACGCACACAACCCATGAACGACAACAGCAAAAGTCTCCCTCTCTCGGCAGTCCTCATCTTGGATTTCTCTTCTTGATCTTCCTCCAGTAGAGTTGGGGATGGTGTATGAAAACGGGGTCAAATAAGAATGGGGTAAAATTCTCACTCTTGGCCATAGTTTTATATAAGGCAGCCTATAATCAATTATGGACAACTCTGAGTTTATCATAGTCTCTGGATATCAGAAGATATCATAGTATCTTTTTATCTAACAAAAAAAGAGACCGAAAACTTGCTATAAACCACTAAGCAACTGAGAGAAGAATGGGGAATGTTAGAAAATTATGTGACAGAGGAAAGCAGGGAGAGCAGACATTGAAGACAAACTTCACAGTATCATATAGCGTCTGATAGGACAGGATCTGAATCCTAGCTCCTTAATTTAATGCTTGTTTTTTTTTTTTTTCTGTATACTCAAACCAGTTACTTAATCTCTGTGGTCCTTAGGCTATTCATCTATAAAAGAAAAATAACCATATGATTGTATTGTTTTGAGGATTATATTAAAGTATAAGTATAAGGCATATAGTGCAATTCCTTTCAAATAATTGTTATTTTTATTAATTTATAATTTCCCAAGGATAACAACTATGTCCATATAATCAGGGAGAAATTAAAGCATTTCTTGTTTGAAAAATGATAATTAAATGAATTTCTTATCCTAAGGAAATAATTGAACACTGGAGGGAAACTATCCGTAAAACAATTCTTAACATAAATGCCCAACAATGGAGAAACAAAAAGTAAATTATAGGAGATTTATACCAGAGGGGACATATTTAGAGATATATACTGTGCAAACAGTAACCTTAAGAGAGCTGAAGTGGTTACACTAATACCAGACAAAATAAACTTTAAGACAAGAAATGTTCTTAGAGAAAAAAAGAGACATTTCATAATAGCAAAAAGGAAGCAAGACAATAATAACAATTATAAATGTAATGTTCCTTACAGCAGAGCCCCAAAATACGTAGAGCAAATCTGACAAGATGATAGCGAAACAGAACAATCAACAAGCTGGAGATTTAAACGCTTGTCTCTCAGTAATTGATAGAACTGGAAGGAAAATCAGCGAGAAAGACTTGAACAATATCAACCAGCTTGGCCAAGCCGACACGCAGAAAGCACTCTACCAACAGCAGAATGCATACAGAAAATTTTCCACCGTAGATCTTATGCTAAGTCCACAGAACAAATAAAAATAAATTTAATAAGATTGAAGTCATAGAGCATATTCTCTAACTATAATAGAACTAAATGAGAAATGAATAACAAAAAGAAATCTGGAAAATCCTCAAATATTTGGAAATTAAACAGCATACTTCTAAAGAATCCATAGTTTAAAAAAGAAACCACTGGAGAAATTAGAAAATATTGTGAACTAATTAAAAAAACGAGAACTAACCACATCAAAATTTATGGGACACAGTTAAATTAGTGCTCAGAGGGAAACCTATAGCTATAAGCGCTATGTTAAAAAGAAGAAAGATCTAAAATAAATAGTCTAAGTTTCTGTTACTAGAAGCTAAGAAAAGAAGAGAAAATTAAACCCAAAGAGAACAGAGGAAAGAATAAGAAAGATCTGAATGGAATCAGTAAAATACAAAACAGCAAAACAATAGAGAATTTTAATTACACTAAAGTCTGGTTACTTGAAAAATCAGCAAAACTGATAAACCTTTACCTAGCCTGACTGAGGAAAGATGAAGAAATTAAAATGATTATAAGGGAATGTTATGAATAGCTTTATGCTAACAAATTAGACAATTTAAGTAAAATTAATAGACAAATTCCTAGAAAGACACAAATTGCTAAAACTGACTTATAAAGATATAATGTAGTAAGTCCGAATAGATCTGTATCAAGTAAAGTAAATGAACTGCTATATAAAACTCTTTCCACATAGAAAAGCTAAGGCCCAAGTAACTTTACTGGTAAACTCTATCAAAGTAAGGAAAAAATAACACCAATTCTACACAAACTTAGAAAATAGGGAAGGGAATACTTTTCTACTTATTTAATGAGAACAGAATTACCCTGATATTAAAGCAAGATAGGTATCACAAGTAAACCAATAAAATTATAGAATAATAACTTTCATGAATATAGGCACAGAAATTCTAAGCTAAACATTGGCAAATCAAATTCATCAATTTGTGAAAAAGTTGATAAGTAATGAAAAAATGGGATTTGCAAGAAAGAGTAAATTTCAAAATCAATCAATATTATATATAACATTAAGGAGCTAAAGGGCAAAAATCATATAATCATCTAAATAGATACAAAAAAAGAACCAGATAATAAACACCCATTCGTGTTAATTACTCCCAATAAACTAGAAATAAAAGATAATTTTTTTAATTTAATAAAGGGTATCTATAAAAAACCCACAATTGATATCATACTTAGTAGTGAAAGACTAACTTTTTTCCTTCCTTAGGTTTAGAAAATTCATAGAATGAAGATTCTAACCAGTGAAGTAAGACCAAAAAATAAATAAATAAATAAAGGAAACTAAAAGCATATAGATCAGAAAGGAAGAAGTCAAATGTTTTATTTATATGTGAAATGATCATCTATGTAGAAAATCCTAAAAAGTCTAAGAAAGGACTAATAGAATTAATAATAGAATTTAACCAAGTCACATGATACTAGATTAATATACAAACAGCCATATATTCCTATATACTAGCAACAATCTAAAAATGCAGTTAATAAAAAATTCCATTCACAATAATATCAAAAAGAACAAAATATTTAAAATTTTTTTAAATATAGCACTTCTACATTGAAAATTACAATATATTGCTGAAAAAAAAATAAAGAAGACCTAAATAAGTGAGAAATATCTCGTGTTCTTGAATTGTAAAACTTGAAATTGTTAAGAGGCCAATTTTCCCAAATTGATCTAGAGATTCAAAATAATCCCCACCAAAATCTCAGCTGGCTTTTTTTTTTACTAGATATCAATAAGTTGATCCTAGGAAGTATATGTAAATGCAAAGGACATAGAACATGATTTTTGAGACAGTAGAACAAAATTGAAGGACTTAAACTACCTGATTTTAAAGCTCAACACAAAGGAATAGCAGTTTGATATCAGCATAATGATAGACATAAAGATCGACGGTGCAGAAACTCAAGAAATAAGCCCACGTATACACGATCAATTTATTTTCAACAAATGTGCCAAGATAACTCAATGGGGGAAGATAGTCTTTCAACAAATGGAGCTGAAACAATTGGATAATCATTTGCAAAATAATAATAATAATAATAATAATTTTAAGTAGACTGTAGACTTGAATATAAGAGCTGAAATGATAAGATGTCTAGAAAAATACACAGGAGAAAAACCTTTGTGATCTTGGGTTAGTAAATATTTTTTGTATATGATATCAAAAGCATATTCATTAAAATTTTGATAAATTGGACTTCATCAAAATAAAAAGCTTTTGGTCTTTACAAAATATCACTAAGGAAAAAAAAGAAAACAACTATGAGAAAATATTTGCAAAACATCCGATAAAGGACTTTTATATAGAATTAATAACTTTTACAACTCAATAGTAAGACAAACAACTGCCTTGAAAAATGAGTAAATGATTTGAATAAACATTTCATGTGGTTAATAAACACATGAAAATAGGCTCAATTCGTCAGTCAATAGATAATGCAAATTAAAACCACAAGATACTACTTCATACTCCTAGAGTAGCGAAACTCAAAAAGACTGAAAATTCCAAGTGTTCTGAGGATATGGAAGAAGTGGAACCTTCCTTCATACGTTGCTGGCAGGAGTGAAATGATACAAGCACTTTGAGAACCAGTTTGACGGTGTCCTAAAAAGTTAGATATAAACTTACCAAGCAGTCCAGCAATTCCACTCCTAGACATCTACCCAAGAGAAATGAGAACATATGTCCACACACAAACATGTATGTGAATAGTCCTAGTAGCATTACTCAGAGTAGCTAAAAAATGGCAACATCTATCAACTGACGAATGCATAAAAAATGTAGTGAATCCTTACAATGGATCGTTACGCGGTGCTTAAAAGGAATAGGTTACTGATACACGCAGCCACGCGAATGAACTTCAGACACATAATGCTAAATAAAAGAAGCCAGACGCACTGGACTATGATGGTTACATTTATAAATTATGTTTTTGAAAAGGCAAAACTGTCACGGACTAGAGAGAAAGCAGTGATTGACTGCAAAGAGTTCGAGGGAATTTTTTCAGTTGATAGAAATGTGCTAAAAATGAAGTATTTCTGAAGGTTTATGACATCTTTTTTTCACAGTCACCAAAAACTGGATGCAACCAAGATGTTCTCCAATAGGTGAATGGATAAATCAACAGTGATACATCCATACAAAGGAATAGTATTCAACCACAATAAGAAATGTGCTATTAAGACTCAAAAGAAACATGGATGCATCTTACATGCATACAGCTCTAGAGTGTATAATTCCAAAAACATAACATTCTGGAAGAGACAGCATTACAGAGTTAGGAAAATAATGTTTGATTGCCGAGGGTTTGGGATGCAGTGGAAGCAATGTTAATGCGTGAAGTGCAAGGGGCAGTTTGGGGTGGCAAAGCCATTCTGCATGACTCTGTCATTGTGGATGCATGCACTAGATATCAGTCCAAACCCACTGAACTTCACAGCACAGAGGGAAACTTAGTTTATGTAAATGTTTGAGAACTCATTTAGGACATCAGGGGACACCGGGGAGGAATGTGGATGATGAAAAGGGAATCTAACTGTATCGCAGGGTGAGAAACAGCCTCGCTGAAGGAGGTAGGGGAAAAGATGCTGACCTGAGTGACTGAGGGAATGGGTGAATGGGTGGAGTTCATAAGACTTAAAGGCAAAAGAAACTAGATGTAAGAAACTGTACATAAGTCGGTAAAGTCGTTTCTCATG
>NW_011889151.1:44397-48657 GCF_000151845.1 Pteropus vampyrus
CGGAAAAAAAAGTTAGGTAAAAACTAGGGGAAACTAAATACATTGTGACTTTAGTTAATTATAATGTTTCAATATTGGCTCATTAATTGCGACAAATGTGCCATACTGATGGAAGTTTGTGACAGAGGAAACTGGGAACAGAGTATACGGGAACTCTGAACTATCTTCACAAGTTTTCTGTAGATATTAAATTGTTCTAAAAAATAAGGTTTATTTAAAAAAACTATTACATAACATCACAAGACAGATCATGGAAGCATCGCATATGAAAGTCTGGGATGAAATGAACTGATATCACACTGACATATTCCAGGAAAGTGTGTGCCATTTGGCTTTGTGCTGGCTAAGTGCTAAAGTGGCAGCCAGAAAAGATTTGGAGTTTGTATTATCATTATTACATATTTGGCAGAAATTGCCATTATTAGCAGCTGAAAAAACAGGACATAGAGCTCTTGAACAGAGCTGAAAATACAAGCCCTCACGGCTTGGTTTTCTGTACGCAGCAGACACCTCCGATGAAACAAACGGCTGGATTTTTCTTCGAAGAGCCTGCAAAACATTCCTTTCGGCAAAATTGAGCTTTAATAACTACAGAATGATTTCCAATGCTCAAAGCTCCCTTAACTCATTCGACGCCTAAAAGGACTCTGTAAAGTAGGTTTTGTTGTTATTCGCAGGAAGAAACAGGTTCAGAGATGGTAAGTGATTTGCTCCAAACACATGCCTAAAAAGCAGTAGAGTTAAAACTGAAACTTAGGTCTTGCAAATGAAAATCTATACCCTTCCTACAGCTCAGTGTGTTTTGAGGAAGCCCGTGTCCCGTTCTTTGGCACATGTTAGCAGACCCTGAATGGGCGCTGGTACAAACAAGGCACGAAATTCTTGTGGGCTTCACCGGGTCTCAATTCCAGTCACTTATTTTCTTGCAATTTTGTCCTCCAAATGCTTTCTCCATCTCTGCTTCTTACATGAATCCAATCAGGTCTTTATTTCCCTGATTCCCGCTCAGCTGGGGAACAGTCACTCTATTCCTTACTTGGTTCTGCTTCCATACTATATAATTCAGCTTATAAAAAAATATATATATTTTTTTCTTTTATTCCTGTGATAACATGTAAGTTCTACTCTCTAAGCAAATTTCAGTTATATAATACGGTGTTTTCATCTGTAGTCACCATGTTTTACACGGGAGCCTCAGACCTTATTCACCTTACAGCTGAAAATTCAGCTTTAAACTCCTCACTCATCTGCCTGATGCTGAGACCCTGGTCCCTGTACCTTTTTCCTTGGTCCTGACCAAAAGTGATATGTGACAAAGACTATCGGACTGTTAGAGATGACCCAAATGCTCTTAGAAATAGGCTCTCTATTTTTAAAGGATCACTGAAAAATGAAGTACTTGAGAATTCACAGAGTTATTATGAATCTCTAATGCTACCTCATCTCTCTGTTCAGAGAGATAAATCTTCAATGTGTCACTTCTAGTGAAGGAGATGAGGAATTGGGTCATTATTTTCAATTTCACAGTAATATTTCACTGACCTCTAAAAATACCTACTATTAAAAACTCATTTTTTAGCTGAATCAGCCTTGAATAGAAGAAAAGAAGAATACCGTACGTTAGGAGAACAAGCTTTCCTTCAGGACTGTAGCTTTCAAAAATCTAACTTGCCCAGGTACAATGGGACACAATGAGATGCATTCAGATGCCTACATTTCAAGCGGTGATATGGAGAATCTGGAGAAATGGAACTTTTGAAGTCGGTCATTTCAATCTCTTAACGAAATAAGATTTCCTGTTGGGTCATTCCAGCCTTTTAAAACTCACCTCATTTGTGTTACAGGAGTGCTGACTATTTTCCTGGTTTGGTGCTTTGTCACTTCTCATTGCTTTCTGCTAATAATTCTGAATTTGAGTCTATATGCTCCTAGGAGAATTGAGAGCCACACTTGTACTTCTAAAGTTCGCAGAGCCAGTGGCTTTGTCTGCATGTGACCGTGCACTGAATGGCAATGTTCTCTTGCCCCTCCCCTCCCCCCCAGGTAGGCTGGGGACTAGCATGCTGGGAGGGACGAGGACATAGAATGAGAGAGTGTGGAGATGGGTCGAGCCACAGGTGCTGAGAAGAAGCACAGCCTAGCAGATAGAACGCTGTTTCAGAGGGTTGGAATAAGATGGGGGGCGGGAGGGGAGATGGGGGACTTGGAGTAGGAAAAAGATGCTGTGTAGGGTGATTATGAGACAGGCAAAGAAAGGCAGTGGAGCTTGAGGTGTGCAGTCTTCCCGGCCTGCAAGTCCAATCAGATGGAAAATACGAAGACTGTGTCAGCAAGTGGCAGGGCTTCACCGCCTACGTCCAAATCAAAAAATAAGACTCTAGTCCCTGCCTAGTCCCTGAGGAGCAAAGAGGGGAGCAGGCCAGAGCGAGGTAAGACTCAGCGCAGGAGACGATGGCCAGCAAGCAGGACAGAGGTCACGGGGGCTGTGGGGAGGGGGGACGGGGAGTGCGTGGTGCATGGGCACAGTTTCAGTTTGGGCCGATGAGAAATTTCTGGAGGCGGAGAGCGGTGATGGGTGTACAACAATGTGAATGCATTTACAACGCGAGCGTCCGTGCACGTAAAAATGGTTAAAATGGTAGATTTTACATTACGTATAGCTTACCGCAATAAAAGAAATTTAAAGGAGAAAAACATCTTAGAAAGAGAGACCACAGCGATATCAGGTTTCCGACGCAGAAACTCAGACACGAGGGACAAAGGAGAAGCGGGAGTCTCAGAAGTGGCACGCGAGGCAGAGACTAGCTCTCGGCTACAAGACAGAAGGGCCTGGGCACCAGGTCAGAATTGCAGCAGAGGCGCATGTGACGTCGTGCAGACCGTCAGGGTGAGAGCTGCGACAGACAGGGAAATGGCTGAGCCTGAAACCGGGCCTCAGTAGCCTCAGCTGTGGAGGGAGAGGAAGCCTGGAGAGGCTGGATACCGGGCAAGAAGAATTCACGGTGGCTTGCTGGGACTTTATCTCCTCACCTGGGACTCAGGGCTCCGTTCGGTGTGACAATGAGAAACGTCAACCCCTGAGGAGAGCCGGCCCCACTGAAAGAAAAAAATTGACAATGAACAGACTCAAACAGAAGATGGAGTTCTTAGTATTTTAGGCTAACTCACCAACTGGTGGACAATTCTTCCTTTTAAAGAACTCTATGCCTTTTCGCTAATGAATCCATGCCCCCGTAGAGCCATAAAAGATGAGAATTTAGCCCAAATGTATACTTAAATTGGATCGCCTGGTAAGAATGCTTTAAAAAATAAAATGCAGCCACTTGTGACCTATTAAGATTGCTAATGTGCTCACTGACATAAATACCTGAAGGGTTTCTACAACAGCTGGGACATGGCTCAAAGATCTTTTGTGTCTGCTTTTTAATGTACTTCTAAAATGACTTCATAAAATGGCAACCACCACCACCCTTGGGACTGAGATTTTGTATAATAACTCCCAGAGTCCTCATCTTCCATCACTATTGATTGCAAGTGACTGCCTACTCTAAAAGTCTCAAAGACCAAAATCAAACGCAAAATAAGTAACCAGTGAGAAACAAGGCTTAGAAGACGTAGGCAACCCCCAAACCCACATGTCCCTAACCACAATCTCACAAAACGGCATTTGTCTAGACACTCTGTAGACTCTTCAGCCCCCTAAATTCTTCTCATATGGGTCCTAGCTGGGCCCAAACTCTTCCCATATGGTACCATCCAAGAGCCAACTAACCTTGGCTCTGATGGGAACCCAGTGTGTCCAGCCTTCCACGGTGCCCGAGGCGGGAACTCAGCCTTCACTGGCCACCAGAGAGACTGACTGTGGCAGATGTTCACACTGAGGCTGATAGTGACCTAGCTGAAGGGAACCAATGATCCGGGCCTCAGAAGCTAGTTGTGACAGACCCTGTACTGTCCCACTGCCCCTGAACTGGGTCCAACCCCTCATCTGTTCTTTAAGTCCACGAACATTTATTGAACATCTATCATACTCTGAGCCCTGCGACAGGCTCATCGAGCGCAGTTATGTGCAGAAGAAGCATCGTGGAACCCACATCCCACTGTGCAGACCGACGACAAATGAGCGAACAAGTTAATAAGTGGACATGAGGTGCTGGGAAGGAAAGAGTCAAGGCCTTGTGATGAAGGACAGGCACTGTTGGAATTGTCAGGAGGTGGCCTCGTCTGGGAAATGACATTTAAATCAAGACCCAGAGTGAA
>NW_011889151.1:48707-51058 GCF_000151845.1 Pteropus vampyrus
GTAGAGCCATAAAAGATGAGAATTTAGCCCAAATGTATACTTAAATTGGATCGCCTGGTAAGAATGCTTTAAAAAATAAAATGCAGCCACTTGTGACCTATTAAGATTGCTAATGTGCTCACTGACATAAATACCTGAAGGGTTTCTACAACAGCTGGGACATGGCTCAAAGATCTTTTGTGTCTGCTTTTTAATGTACTTCTAAAATGACTTCATAAAATGGCAACCACCACCACCCTTGGGACTGAGATTTTGTATAATAACTCCCAGAGTCCTCATCTTCCATCACTATTGATTGCAAGTGACTGCCTACTCTAAAAGTCTCAAAGACCAAAATCAAACGCAAAATAAGTAACCAGTGAGAAACAAGGCTTAGAAGACGTAGGCAACCCCCAAACCCACATGTCCCTAACCACAATCTCACAAAACGGCATTTGTCTAGACACTCTGTAGACTCTTCAGCCCCCTAAATTCTTCTCATATGGGTCCTAGCTGGGCCCAAACTCTTCCCATATGGTACCATCCAAGAGCCAACTAACCTTGGCTCTGATGGGAACCCAGTGTGTCCAGCCTTCCACGGTGCCCGAGGCGGGAACTCAGCCTTCACTGGCCACCAGAGAGACTGACTGTGGCAGATGTTCACACTGAGGCTGATAGTGACCTAGCTGAAGGGAACCAATGATCCGGGCCTCAGAAGCTAGTTGTGACAGACCCTGTACTGTCCCACTGCCCCTGAACTGGGTCCAACCCCTCATCTGTTCTTTAAGTCCACGAACATTTATTGAACATCTATCATACTCTGAGCCCTGCGACAGGCTCATCGAGCGCAGTTATGTGCAGAAGAAGCATCGTGGAACCCACATCCCACTGTGCAGACCGACGACAAATGAGCGAACAAGTTAATAAGTGGACATGAGGTGCTGGGAAGGAAAGAGTCAAGGCCTTGTGATGAAGGACAGGCACTGTTGGAATTGTCAGGAGGTGGCCTCGTCTGGGAAATGACATTTAAATCAAGACCCAGAGTGAAAAGGAAACAACCCTTTAAGGCGTGGGGTGAAGAGTTTTCCAGGCAAAGGGAATGGCAAAGTCTATAAGGAGAAAGGAAGCATGGTACATGGGATGATCTGAAAGAGACTTGGAGTCACTGCGGCTGGAGCCGAGAGAGAGAAAGGCAGAGTGTCAGGAGGTGGGATTGGAGCAGTAAGGAGTGGCCTGGGTTTGGGGGATGTCCATTAAAGAGAAGAGCAATGGCATACTTTTTTTTTTTTTTTGACATTTTGCAAAGATCATCTAGACTGCTGTGTGGGGAATTAGCAGTCAATTAACAGTCTAATTAGCGATCAGAGGGGAGGAAGAGTACCAGTAGGAACAGGAGGCAAACTGCAGCCATCCACGTGAGAAATAATGGTGGCCCGGAGGAAGACAGTGACGATGGAGATAATCGTAAGTATTTTAACATAGGAAGAACTGGCTGATAGTTTCAACACAGAGGGATAGTAAAAGAAAAGAAGAATTGTGATCAACTACCGAATTTCTGGCTAGAGTAACTGGATGGATGCTGATGCCTTTACTAAGATGAGGAAGATGAAGAACAGATTTCAAAGGGGATTTCAAGTTTGCAACATATTCGATTCGATGTGCTTATGAGTCACAGAAGTGAAACGTCGGGTAGGCATTTGCATATGCTCATTTGCTTATTTAACAAATATTTTTGAGTTCCTATTGTACATAGAAACCGGGCCAGTACTGGAGGTAAAACTGTAAACAAAACAGAGACGGTCTGGACTTTATGAAATTTACAAGCAAATAGGACAGACACTGGACAAGTAACTGAGCATCATGAAGATATTGATGTAGAAATCAGGGGGCTTTGAGAGGGAAGGACAAGCAGGGAGACTGACAGTCTGGGTGGCTACAGAAGGCTTCCTAAGGAAATGGTATTGAATTTCAGCTCTGAAACATAAACTAGCCCAGGAAAAGAAGGAGCATTTCAGGTAGGAAATGTGTAGCGCACGGACAGAGGCCTGGAGGCAGGAGCGGTTAGGTCTTTCCAGGAATGAGTCTTGTAGCACTAATTCTTTCCCCAGAGACTTTCGGTCCCCACGAACACAGACTGGAGTGGGCTGGTTCCACCAGTCCTCCAATCTTGTTGCCTATAGGGTCAATGGCATCCCCTCCATCCAGGACCTCTACAACACTACGTTTAAAAGATCTACATTCATTCTTTCGGTTGATAATTTCTTGAGCACCTAACTCTGGACCGTGGAGCTGCAGATGGACTTCTTGCCTTTACGAGAGAATCTGCCACTTAGAAGAGGAGTAAAAAGTGTTATATTAAAATCGTGTTTAAA
>NW_011889151.1:51108-61243 GCF_000151845.1 Pteropus vampyrus
AGATATTGATGTAGAAATCAGGGGGCTTTGAGAGGGAAGGACAAGCAGGGAGACTGACAGTCTGGGTGGCTACAGAAGGCTTCCTAAGGAAATGGTATTGAATTTCAGCTCTGAAACATAAACTAGCCCAGGAAAAGAAGGAGCATTTCAGGTAGGAAATGTGTAGCGCACGGACAGAGGCCTGGAGGCAGGAGCGGTTAGGTCTTTCCAGGAATGAGTCTTGTAGCACTAATTCTTTCCCCAGAGACTTTCGGTCCCCACGAACACAGACTGGAGTGGGCTGGTTCCACCAGTCCTCCAATCTTGTTGCCTATAGGGTCAATGGCATCCCCTCCATCCAGGACCTCTACAACACTACGTTTAAAAGATCTACATTCATTCTTTCGGTTGATAATTTCTTGAGCACCTAACTCTGGACCGTGGAGCTGCAGATGGACTTCTTGCCTTTACGAGAGAATCTGCCACTTAGAAGAGGAGTAAAAGTGTTATATTAAAATCGTGTTTAAAGAATTATGGGGAGATGGGACAAGGAAGGACTGACTCACCCCAGGGCCATAGAGAAGACTTCACAGAGGAAGAGGAAGAAGGAAGAAAGAAATGGAAACACTGACATCAGGATGGACACATGGACAACATATGTGAAAGAAAAATGTATGTGCTTGGGAAATGGCAAGCCATGTGGGGAAATGCAACATTCTTATAAACTTGGTTTATATAGTAAACATAAAGAATTTCCTCTCTCGAATACGTTATCTTCTTCTTTAGTGCTAAGAAAACTTCTCTATAGGTAGCAATAGCTGTGATTTTGTAACTGGTCACGTTCTCCAAGGAAATAGCCTAGTATTGAAGGCTAAGGAAGTGATCCAATGCCAGTCATCACATGAGTAAAGAAGGGAGGAGACCCCGGGAGCCAGGCTGAAGACCACAAGCTTTACTCGCCCTTGTCACATGTCAACTGCCTGGACGGGTAGTATGAGAGTAAATAAGATAGAGATCCTCTCCTTATCAGGAAAGACAAGTCATTCACTTAGCAGTGCGCCTGTCCCCATCCCCACAGAAAGACACTTGGCCCTTTGGCAGCTCTCCATATTCCCTACCCACACTCCCAATACCAATGTTAGAGCATCTACCACTTGGCAAGTTTCAAGCATGGCCTCCCCCCAGGACTGATGGGAAAAAATCAATTAAAGTGACGCTGCATAAAATCAGATTCAGACATCTCGATAACTCGAACCTGTTAGAAAATGAAGACAAGAACAGAAAAAGAAAATGTGAGAGTAGGGAGAATCCTAAAAAGAGGAAATGAATCTCTGTGAGAAACTATTTCCCAGCGAGCTTCCATATTAATCACAGCGTTCAGACGGTGGCCTCAGAGACCACAGCTGGCTGATAATTAGGAACCAAGCAATTTTTCTGAAAGGAGTACAAGATGGAACATTATTAATTGAAGTGGTTTTTTTTTTTCTTTTTTTAACCCAAGAAATATGTTGCAATTCCTTAATACCTTGGAAAAGCAAGAATATTAAACATGAAGGCAATGTGTCGGGAGCAGCAGAAAACTCAAGTGTGGGCTTTCAAATGTCCTGGGAAGAGTCTAGTCACTGAGCCACATAAAATTAGAACACTTCAGTAATTGACAAGGGTTGAATGGGAAGAAGAGAGAGGTAAACAGGTGGAAATTGGGGAATTTTTAGAGCAGTAAAACCGTATTCTGTATGATATTATAATGATGGATACATGACATTACCTTTTTTTCGAAACTGTATGTCACAAAGATCGCACCCTGGTGTCAACTATGGATGCTAGCTAATCATCACGTAATGTGGGTCAAAGAGCTCTGTAGTCAATCTGACAAGTCCAATGACCGAAAGTTGCCTCACGGGGAGGTCTGATCATACATTCCTAGCTGGGCAGGTCAAGGTGGGCTGTCACCGCCCCAGACATACAACATCTTCAGTAAAAGGTTTATCTTTGCCTTAAGCTAAGCCCTGTCCCTTGTTTTTTTGCATCTAGGTTAAAACACCTCTGCGATGCCTCTTTCTGAGACCTCTGGAAGGTGAAACCACCCTCAAGGGAGTACAGTCTTTTTGACTCTCTTGTACGCCAGTCCCTGCCTGCCTTCTTCCACCTCCACGTGCTCTTCCTTACGAACCCTCCTTAATTTCAAGTGCATAACAGAAACTGCCAAACTGTCATTCTCTGGAGCATTTGGGGATCTTGCTCTCCGGCATATGTCATCAGTTTTGGCTCAAATAAACTCTTATAAAAAATTTTCTACTGCTTTGGACATTTTTTACATTGACAGTATAAATACTGCTTCATCAATATGGTAACAAATGTATGACACTAATTCAAAATGTTAAAAATAGGAGGAATTGGAGAAAGGAAAGGAAGTATAGAAGAATCTATTTTCTGTGCAATTTTTCTGTAATTTTTTAGTTAAAAAAGTTAAACTACTCCAAAGTTAATTGCTGGATTCGATTACATTCTAGAACATTTATTGAATTTCTGCTACAGGCTATTTCCTGTTTTAGATGCTCAGGATGCAACATGTAAAAAGAAAAAATACCTGCCCTTTTGGAGTTTTTATTCTCGTTGGGAGACCATTAATAAATAAACTCGTAAAAACACAAATAACGTCAGGCAGTACGCGCCGTGAGAGAAAGTGAATCGGCATAACGCGAGGCGGGGGGTGGAGCAGCGCTGTCTGAGATGAAGTGGACAGGAAAGAGCTGTCTCAGAAAGGGACATCCGAGAGGAGCTCTGAGGGAAGTGAGGGAAGAGACGAGAGGGGTCCTGGAGCGCCGGCGCACGAGGCAACTGTGGCAGTGTGACCGAGGCTGGCGACGGCTAGTGTCAGGTCACACAGGGCCGTGCAAGCCATCGTGAGGACCGCAGCTTTTATTCCAAGCTTGATAAAAAGCCGTGGGAGGAGCAAGCCAAGCGTCCATCAGCAGGTGCATGAATAAACAAAGCGTGGTATGTACATTACAGAATGGGGCATATGGTCAATGGAATAACATTCAGCCTTAAAAATGAAGGAAATTCTGGTAACGCTGCAACATGGATGAACCTTGATGACATTATGCGAAGTGAAGTAAGCCAGTCACGAAAAGACAAAACCATTGTGATTCCACTTATGTGAGGAACCTCGAGTCGATGGATTCACGGAGGTAAAAGTAGGAGGCGGTGGGTTTCAGGGCGTAGAAGAGCGGGCACCGGGGGTTGTTGTTAAATTAGACACACAGGTTTACTTTTGCAAGATAAAAAGACTCCTGGAGATTGGCTGCACAAGAATCTGAATGTACCTAACACTACCCAACTGTCATTCCAAGTAGGTCATAACTCCCATCTGGCTGAAAGCAATACTTAGACACCATGATTGTCAGATGCATCCTGATCGCAAAGATGTTAAAATGTAAAGAAAAAAGTCTACCTGTATCAGTTTCCTCTGGCTGCTGGAATAAATCACCACAAATTTGACGGCTTAAAGGAGCACCAATTTATACTTTGAAAGATCTGGAGGCCAGAAAGTCCAGAGTCTCACTGGGTTGAAATCAAAGCCACATTCCTTCAGAGGATCTACGGAAGAATTCGTTTTCTTGTCCTTTCCAACTCTTAGAGCTGCACTCCTTGTATTCCTTGGCTTGTAGCCCCTTCTTCCACCTTCGAAGCCAACGACATAGCATCTTGCTTCGGTCACCACATTGCCTTCTACCTCTGGAGTCAAATCCCCCTTTGCCTCCCTCTCATAAAAGACACCTGTGATTACATTTTGGCCAACCCAAGTATCTTGAACAACCTTTCCATAAGAATATTTACAAAGCCCTTTTTTGCCATTAAAAGTAACACTTACAGATTCCAAGGATTAGGACCTGGATATCTTTGAGGAGTATCATTTAGCCTATCACAGGATCTTAGATTTCATGAAATATGGAGATGCTTTTTAAAGCCATAGTCTGGATGTGATGATCGAGGGAGTGAATATGGACAAAGTGGAGTCTGAGGATTTGCCCTGGTGTATCGCAGCATTCAGAAATCAAGGAAAGGAACCATCAGAGGAGATTCACGAGTAGCAGCAGCCTGAGAAGTCTGAGACAAACTAGGCGATTATGTGTCTCTATAGCCAATTAAAGAAGGTTTTGTTTGTTTGTTTGTTTGTTTGTTTGTTTGTAAGCATAGAATTATAACCTGCATCAAACGTTGCAGAGGAAGATGAGGATGTGGAGTTGACTGCTAGATTTGGTGCCTTCGATAAGAACGATTTAAGAGCAGTGGTGTGTACAATCACCTGTTGGGGGCGGGCTTAACAGAGAACGCATGGGGAGAGTGTAGGTACAATAAGCAGAGAAAACTCGAGATTTTCTATAAGGAGAAGCGGGGCAATAGCGAGAAGGTGGGGTTTTGCCATAACTTCATCATGGAAGGGGAAGGAGCAAGAAACAGTGGGAAACCACGATTCTAGTCACGGGTTGTGGGTTCTAAACCTGGTGAGGCGGTAAGTTGATGTGAAGGAGGTGATGGGCAGTAGTAGAAAGGCCAACGAAACAGAGGTTCTTGCTTACGAATAACCCTTATGATTGTGGTACCAGAAAGAGTGCACTGATCAGCGTCAAGGTCATCGTGTCACACATTAATTTTGTGTTTCTAATCATTTATGATGGAGAACTAAGCCTGCATGGAAGTTGTAATTGCAAATGCTACACTCAGTTTGTGTTCTTTTTTTCTTATCCATATAGTTTTTTATTGTTTCATTTTCCAATGAGAAATTACTAAGAGCTCCTGGGATGATTATTATGAATCCTTCTAACGAAATCATCATCTCACCCTTTGCTGATTTCACATGGCTCTTTTAATGTAAAAATTGAAAGTTCATTCTGAAAGAATTTCTAGAGCAAATCGTCTTCCACGTAAATGATTGCATGGCAATCAATAGCTAGCTATACATTACTATGCGAGAGGTTTTGAGAAATCGATAATAAGAATACAAATTATCGTTCGGGACCCTATTTTCGTCTGTCATTTTGTTGGAAATTTCTCACCTGTGCAGTAGCATGACAGGGCAGGTCTTATCATTTGCATTTTACACATAAAAAAGCAGAGACTCGGGCCACATGACTAAGACCACATAGTTAAGAAGGGACAGAACCTGAGACTTTGAACCCAGTGACTGTGACTCCGAGGTCCCCTCGCGTTCCCCCACTCTTCCTTTGGATTCCTTCCCTAAATTCTCCGGCATCATCTGTTTAGCCAATTGTAGCATCGCTCTCCGACTTAGCATTATTGCTGCAGGAGGGCGGGTTAGTGCTTTGCTGAAGGTTGACAGCCCAGGTAAAGGGCGTGAAGGCACCACGCTTACTGCAGAGTGGGCGCAGAGTAGCTCTCCCGCACCGATGCTGCCGCGCTGTCTGTGTCGCCTGTAACGGATGCACCTGTGATTTTGCAACAGCTAAAGGGAGGAGGCAACGCGGTTCTGCCACTTTACTTTCAAACTTTCAGCAGACGCAGAGTGATTAACGTCACCCGCCCCGCCATCGACATCTCCTTTTACCAAGTTACACTGAAAGTTCATAGTGCTACGTGATAAATGGTCCTATTCTTAGAATGAATTTTTTTTTTTTCTAAAAATAAGTGGGCTATTAATGGTTCTCTTTCTCCTACACACACCCACACTGACATTGCAGAACTCCTTTTTCAGGATCTTTCTCTTTGGTTTCAATTGACATTTTGCTAGTAATACGATCTCACGGTTTACTTATTTCCTATCACTTGGTTTCCGGCCTGACTACAGTATAGTCATCTATTAAACATGTGGTTGTCAAGAAATAAGTGTCCTAACATCAGGCTGTTGTTTTACTTGGCAGATAGATAAGGATTCTTTGATATTTAAATGAAATTTTTATCAAAACGATATTTAGAAGTTTAAAAGTGCAGACTTATCTACATTTTTAAGAATTCTAGTAGCTCATGTCAAATCAACTCCCTCTCATAACATCAAGGAAAGCTGGATAAATACCAAAATGTATCAACTTAAAGGCATTAGAGAACACTCAAGGGCGAGAGGAGTTAGGGGATAAATATTCTTGAAAGAAAGAAAATGAAATGAGACGAGCTCACGTTCTCTGTTGCTTTTTCGCCATCACTAAGCCATGCAGGATGAAGGAATTAGAAGACAGACAATGACAGACAGGTGAAAAATCCTAGCAAACTTTTGTTGATATCACGGTGCGGGGGAGACACAAATTGGAGTTCACGTCCCGATAAATATGAGAGGCACTGGTAAAAATTTTACTCTTTGAGTTGAGACCCATAAGAACTACATGTTGAGAGTAAAAGCAAACCGGAAATAGACCAGCCCTTACAAAAATTGAAATTCAACCTCCATTTCTCCCGGTCCCACACTGAATCAAGGTTACATGCTCCTTCTCTGATCGCCTTTCAGAAGAAAAGTAAATATTTAAGGAAGAAGGTATCAGAGGAGCCTCTACAGGTTTTTATAGGTAATACGAATTATTCAATCGAAAGTTACTGGGCATGCTTGGAGGGAGACCCAAATGACAGGTAGTTTGCTTCGATATTTTTGAACTGGGTTCATCGTTTTGTAAGGAAAGAGAAAAGATTTCCTGATCAAGACTATAAGACTTTAGGATTTCATCAACTATTAGTACGTTAATCAACCTTAATTCCTTTCTTTTAGCCATCGATTTCTGCTTTCATTTGTTGTGGGCAGACAACAAACTTTATACGATTTAGGCTATTTTATGAATGTTGGAATTGTTTTCTGGCATTCAGTGTGGTCCTAGTGGTTATTCCCTGTGCATTTGAAAAGAGTATGTACTGTATTTTGTCATTGGATGGAAGCTCTACAAACGCTGGTTTTATCACTTGTTCAATCTTCTTCAAGAGGTAAAAACACTGACTAGAGGTAGGGTGGCTATGTGTCCTGGTTTGCCAGCAGGAAAATGATCTCACGTTATACCTACTGTCTTGGGGTAATAGTTGAGTACCTCCTTGCCCTTTCAGAAGTAATCAGGTATGCGGTCATCTTAACTGAAGATCTGGGTGGCCGGTGGAGCAGTAAAAGACTCCTGCTCTCATCCGAGGTGAATCGCAGACTTGTTTGGATGGCAGAAAGAATTCTTGCCAAGTTTCAACCGTGTGCAACCAAGTGCGTCCACTGTTTGACCTTGGCTGGCTGGAATCTTGGACAACTCATATCAGACTGTTTGAATAAAGGTTTCCCAGCTTTGGTATCTCAAAAACTGAGGGCAACTAATCCCAGAGAAGCGTTTACGATTTGTCTTGCGAGCCACCCAGAAAACTGAATTTAAACACCTGTTTGGCTACTTTCTCCTCTTACCTTATTCCCAAGCCCTGTGCTGTCCAGCGTGGAGTCCTCTAGTCGTTGATGGCTCCTGAGCCCTTGAAACGGGGTGGTTTCAATCGAGACATTTCTTAAGTATGAAATGCACACTAGAACTTGAAAACAGTATAAAAAGAAACCGCGATAATTTTTATATTGACTACATATTATAATAGTGATATTTCAGACATATCGAATAGTCAAATAAAATGTATTATTAAAATGAATGTCATCTGTTGCATTTTCCCTTCTTTAATGCAGCTACTGGAAAATTTAAAGTTGCCCACGTGGCAGGCATGATTTTGCTATAAGTCAGCACTGACCTAATCCTTTTCAGTTCTACCCAGGAAGACACACTGGACTGGAACTAAGCACAAGATTCAGCTTGAATTCAAACTGCTGTGTAGTCATCTTTATTTGTTTTCCTCGTATCAGGCATTTGCCGATACTTCCAGACTTAAGACATAACGAATATTAATTATCTACCACAGGTAGGAACTGAATAAATGTCAATGCACTTCTTTCTAGAGCGACTGGTTTAATCTTTCCTAAACAATAATGGGTTTTGCTACACAAAACTCACTCTTCCCTTGTGATCAATAAGGAAAAAAACTGCTTGACATGAATTCATCTCGACCATCATTCATTCGTCTTCCCTTACTTCAGTGGATGTTACTAGCAACATCTTCAGGTGATTTGTCTTATTTTCACCGGTATTTATATGAAATTTAATGTGAAATACATGTACGAGTGAGGGAAATATGATCCATCATTAATGATTTAGGTGAAATTTAGTAAACAGAACAGTGTAAACGTAGGCTTTTCTTCGAAAAGACAGTGGTGAATTATAAGAGAAATGGAACATGCCTTTATATATGCATCCAATAATTATTGGACCTATATCGCAGGTTAGATCAAAAATGTTATTGTCAACCAGTTAAAATTTTGAATTTTATTCTATTTGAACTAGAAAGCCAGGGGTACAATTTATTTATGCTCGCTCTAGCTAATCTAAAAAAAAAATGCAGCAGTGACAGCGAGGAGGTTGGTTAGGAGGCTGTTGCTATGTTTCAAGCAACTTGGAACATACACTACGATAAAAGAACTTAAGGGAAAACCACGAAAAGAAAAACAATCTCATAACTGCAGCACCGTGGGAGTGGGGAGCCAGGACCCAGAAAGTGCCAGGCAGATGATTCTGCCTAAAGAAATTCAGATAGAAAAACCTGCTTCAGGAGAGAAATTTAGCACGTTCATTTTAGCATAATCACCTTAACATATGAATGAAGCGCGGCAGACACGGAGGATCCAAGCAGAAATCTGTCCCCTGCATTCCCCTTTGTGTCCCATTGATTCTGGATGGTCCTGCAAAAATTTGTTTACCAAATGTTTGCTCTTTGTCATCTACTACGAGTTGCCTACCTCTTTGTCCTTAGTCCAAAATGATATATATACTTCATTTTGTCCCCGTCTTTGAAATTTTCATACTTAATTTTTATTACTACACTATCAGGGTTGAATGCCAAGTGTAATTGCTAAGCTAGAGATTATACACATATATGTTAGGTATTTAAGTATGCTACCAAACAGCTTTAAATTCAGGGGATATTTTTAAAGACCAGCATTTTTGTATCTTTAGATTCAGATAACGGTAAGACTAGCCTAACGAAGTATTTTTAAGTCAAATGCTCTTTGAGACCTTCTTTATTAAATAAATGAAATTTTTTTTAACATGAATTAGTATATTCACTCAACTATTACCTGTTAAACATCCATTCTGTACCAGGAACGTTCTAGATGAGGAATACAAAGAGATAGGGATACGCTCTTTCCCTCGGCTGGGTATGTAAGTCAATAATTACAGAGAAATAGAAGACAGTCGAAACTGTTTTTTAATATAAACAGTTTAAATATTTAATTGAATTCTTATTCACGCTTTAAACTAATAAATTATGTCTACAGCCATGCTACACTGAACAAGCCCGATCCCGTGTGATCTTGGAAACTAAGCAGGGTCGGACCTGGTTAGTACTTGGATGGGAGACCACCTAGGAAGACCAGGTGCTGTAGGTGTAAAAAAATACAAAATAAGGGATTGTAATCTGACAAGGTCCTTGCAACCTGTGAGGTCAACCAAGGGGTGCCTGGCCTAAATAAATAATAAATAAATTAGTAAATCATTTCTATTTAAATTATCATTAGGTAAATTTTAGCCCCTGATGAAATCTTTGAATATTACGAATTAGTAAAATCAAAATGACACATTTTACTTTTTTTTCAAGACAAAAATCTAAATATTTATTATTGTAATTTAATGAGTTAAGCTTGTCTGGTTTTAAAGTTCCTGTTCTGACATAATAGTTTGTCCAGCCAAGATCTCCCCTCCACGCATTCTTCCCTTCCACAAGTACCCGAGTACCTCCTCAGTGTCTGGCTCTGTGTTGGGGACCCAAAGTTGACACAACGGGCGAAGTCCCTGCCCTTTGGGAGCTGATATTCCGGTGGAGGAGGAAGCTGACGAACAAGGAAGTAAATTGAATCAAGAAGACAGTTTCTGATGGTCATAAGTACTCGAAGGGATGTGCTAGCAGCTGGGATGAGGGCTCCTTCCTACAGGGCCCCTCTCTCAGGCTGCTCCCAGCCAACAAGCGAACACGCTGGGTCCTGACACAGGCCAGTTCCTGCGAGCTGGGGGGCCCCCTCCAACAGCAGGCTTTGGCTCCCCAACTTCCCACCAGCTTGACCTCAACCTTTTGGGAACTGCACCGGAGT
>NW_011889151.1:61818-64693 GCF_000151845.1 Pteropus vampyrus
TTGCTGTGAAGATTGAATTAAATTAGGTATGTAAGACATTTAGAATGATTCTTAGCATGGCATAATTACTAAGTATTTATTATTGTAATTTAATGAGTTAAGCTTGTCTGGTTTTAAAGTTCCTGTTCTGATGTAATAGTTTGTCCAGCCAAGATCTCCCTCCATGCATTCTTTCCTTCCACAAGTACCCGAGTACCTCCTAAGTGTCTGGCTCTGTGTTGGGGACCCGAAGTTGACACAACGGGCGAAGTCCCTGCCCTTTGGGAGCTGATATTCCGGTGGAGGAGGAAGCTGACGAACAAGGAAGCAGTTTGTATCAAGAAGACAGTTTCTGATGGTCATAAGTACTCGAAGGGATGTGCTAGCAGCTGGGATGAGGGCTCCTTCCTACGGGACTCCTCACTCTCCAAGATGTCCCCTCTCTCAGGCTGCTCCCAGCCAACAAGCGAACACGCTGGGTCCTGATACAGGCCCGTTCCTGCGAGCTGGGGGGCCCCCTCCAACAGCAGGCTTTGGCTCCCCAACTTCCCACCAGCTTGACCTCAACCTTTTGGGAACTGCACCGGAGTCCAAGGCTCTCCCTTCCTCTTCTCTTTCCAGGGGCGTCGGCCCAGCGTCCAGGCCTGCGGGCTTGCCGGCCTCCCCCGGCTCCTGCCCTTGGTCCTGCAGAAACATCCCCAGGGACTTTTCCGTACATCTCTACTCTCTTCTCGGCCTCAGCTTCTTGAAAGGGCTAAGGCAACACGGCCTGTTAAAAATAAAATATGAATCCTTTAAAAGTGTCTTGTGGCAAGGACATAAAAACGGCCCTTGGTTGAAGAACACCTGACTATCCATTTCCAAATTTCACTTTTGGAGGCTGGTTAATGCTGCTTCCACGTTGCATCTTTTTTCCCTCCATTTTTGTTGTTTATTTTAATTACAGTTGATATTCGATATTCTATTAGTTTCACATGTACGACATAGTGATTACATGTTCGTATAATTTGTGAGGCGATCTCATTTGATAAGCATGGTACCAGCCTAACACCACACGCAGCGATGACAATATTACTGACTATATTCCCCACACTGTGCTCTCTAGCCCAGTGACTATTTCGTAACTGCCAATATGTGCTTCTTAATCCCATCACTTTTTTCACCCACCCCTCCGATCCTACTCTCATCTGGCAACCATCAGTTGGTTCTCTGTATCTATGAGTTTGTTTCTGTTCTGTTTGGTTGTTCTGTCTTTTAGATTCCAAATATAAGTAAAATCACATGGTATTTGTCTTTCTCTGTCTGACTTATTTCACTTAGCATAATGCCCTCTAGGTCCGTTCATGTTGTCACAGATAGCAAGATATTATTCTTTTTTTTATGACGGAGTAATATTCCTTTGGACATAGGTACCACCTCTTCTTTATCCATTCATCTATTGATGGACACCTAGGTTACTCGCATATCTTGGCTATTGTAAATAATGCTGCAATGAACATAGGGATATATGTATCGTCTCAAATTGGTGTTTTGGATTTCCTCAGATAAATACTCAAAAGTGGGATTGCCGGGTCATATGGTAGTTATATTTTTAATTTTTTGAGGAAACTCTAGACTGTTTTCTACCAATTTGCAAACCCGCCAAAAGGGCATGAGGATTCCCTTTTTCCACATCCTCACCAACATTTGTTGTTTATTGATTTATGGATGGTAGACATTCTGACAGGTGTGAGGTGACATCTCATTGTGGTTTGAATTTGTATTTCTCTGATGATTAGTGACGTTGAGCATCCTTTCATATGTCTATTGCATCTGTATGTCCTCTTTGGAGAAATGCTATTCAGGTCCTCTGCCCATTTTTTTAAATTTGATTGTTTGTTATTTTGGTGTTAAGTTATATGAGTGCCTCATATATTTTGGGTATTAACCCCTTATCTGATGTATCATTGACAAATATCTTTTCCCAAATGGTAGGCTGTCTTTTCATTTTGTTGGTGGTTTTCTTCTCTGTGCAAAAATATTTTAGTTTGATGTAGGCCTACCATGTAGGTTACATTTTCATGATAATCAGAATAATTCCTCTACTGATTAGTTTCTAAAACATTAGTGTCTACTTAATTTATTATGTGACCAGAATATAGAAGTAATTAGTTTAGATTATGAATTAAATAGTTATGGTTTAGGTTAAAAAAAATACCTAAGGAATGACTTAAGACATTAAGAATCACAATGTGGCTACCACGGAGAAATATATTCCAAGTCAAAAATGACACAAGTGCTGAATATCTGGAGGAGGAAGGATCTCCCGGGCACTCAGAGACACGATCCTCCTTCAAAGAGTCACTTCCCACATACCTTGAAGTCAATGGCTGTTTGGTGCCGTGGTCTCCCAAATAGAGTACAAGCATCCCAGGGGTAAGCATAACAAACTTCTATTTATTTATCTTTAAAAAACAAAATTAAAATTCACCATTAACCTATAGATTGCTTCTGGTTTCCTCACTTGGTCCAAGTGTGAGGAATTTGTGTAACCCACAGTTGTCAGAAGTTTCACAAGATAGATGTTATAAGCGGCATCTTCTGTGTTAGTTAATTTTCAGCATAGTCTGACATTTCGCACTTGACACGTGCCTGTGCCTATGACCACAAAATTCTTTCGTACTATGCAGAGGTTCCCTGTTTATCTCATGGCAGGGTACTTAAAAGAGCCGTTAAAGTTTAGGATGAGGTACTTTCTTCTACAAAAAGATGAATGACCCAAACCCATTCCTGTTTCTACCATGACAGGTGGCTGATAGTAAGCTAGCTGATATTTTAAAAGCATAAACACACGAGTGAGAAATTAATTGCTTTTGAAAGAAGTATGTGCTAGAGAGAGAGAGAATTTTAAAAAAAA
>NW_011889151.1:64958-67206 GCF_000151845.1 Pteropus vampyrus
GATGCCAAAAACAATATAGACAACTCATCGAAAAAATTTATCGTGCCATTATAAAAATTGAAGACAATTTTCTAATCTGTTAAAAATCTTTCAGAGACTGTTGGTGAATTTTTTCAACCCATTAAAAAAAAATAAACAATGAAGGCCCTTCCAGTTGGTGGCGAAATTGGATTGATATAAGGGAAGAGCGATCCAATCCTGGGAGACTCTCCAGGCTGATGACAAGGGACCCTGAGGACTTGGGGAATCATTATTTTTTTGGGTCCTGGGAGTGACCCATCTCCCTTCTGGTCATCCTGACTGTCCAGACCATTTCTTAAATATGAGATAATAAGAAAGGGATGTATAATTTAGGGTGGCCTGCAATCATTCTGTGCCAAACAGAACTTCAATTAATAAATAAAAATCCCATCTATAAATGTCTACTTACATTTGCATTTTCAAAACAAACCCCTTTTAACTGTCATTGTCTTTCTATCTGTAAATCTGTTACTGATTCAAATTTGATGTGAGAATTAGATGATATCCTTGCTATGAACTACAATTCTTAACTACAATTCTTCAACTCAGCACCCCCAAACAGCAAGAATATGTAACTCCAGTGACATCAATTTTCATATCCAATTAACATCAATATTCTTCTAGAGAATTTTGATTTATTTGACTGTTTTTCCTTTTGCAGAAATGCATTGAGTTAAGGAAAAAAAAAAATCTCTCCATAAGCAGAGTTGGTGTTGATTCTATCTTTCTATCTGTTAAGCTCTGAGCATCAACTTGTGACATCAGTTGTAAATCGATCCAGGCTTTTCAAATAAAAATGTTCATTTTGCTGTAAGTTTTTAATGTACATTAAAGGAAGGGCAACTGGAATATTATTGCTTTAATCCCAATGTGCTTCATGAGTGGGCACCTATTTCTCTTATTTTTATTTTACAGATGAAAAAACAGAAGTACTCTAGTGTAGACAAATTTATCCCAGCCTCACAATGAACGGATAGCAGATTTCTCAAATGGAGTCCAGTCGCTAGGTTACTTAGACTTTCTTCATGTCTAATACCTTCCGTATCCTGTATTTTAGCGACAAGGATTTGTGATATATTGTCTTATTTAACTGCTTTTAAAATTTAATTTCTATGCAGAAGATGGAGTATTGGTTCAGAATGCAGCAATGAATAGCTGCCGTCTCTTATGAATAATGGCCATTTTTGATAGCCTTGATTCAAGGTGTGACAAATATTGTAATAAAGGTTATGCTAAGTTCATTATATTTCAGTAGTAGGCATTGCAAATTAGATTGCTTATTTTTAGTCATTTATTACAGTTAGGAAGTAGTCATCAAATTTGATTTAGATGGATATTATTGAGCAGGAGGGAGTTGGTTTAATTGAAAAAGTTTTTATTCTAAAAATAGAACACTAGAGTGTTCTATTTCCTGGTTTCGAACATGCCAGGCCTATATCTACTGCTACTCTCATCTCCCGCATGTACTGATTTAATTAAGTTGAGTGACAAAACATGTACCCGGAACAGAAATTTCAAATTAGAAAGGTACAAGAATATCACAATTATTTGAAAAACCACATCTGTAGCGGTTATATATCGCCCTATCCTCAGACGACATAATCTGCTACATTTACTGATTTCGTGTTTTTGAGCCAAGGCCCAACTCTTAAACGATCTCAGAGGAACCGAAAGGACACATGTGTGTTAGAAGGACTCAGATCTTGGCTCCGTGAAGGTATGTCGAGCTGTATGGCTCCATTGCACACTGAGCGTACAGCTACAAATTTGCATCAGTAACTGTCTGTTCAACACCGAGCCTGGGGGTGTAGTGAGTACCATGCAGAATGCATGAGAGACTAGAGGGGCCGCGTTTCATCTGAGTATCACTTTTAACCATGAAGAAGGCTCCTTACAATGGCACCGAAGACATCAGAAACAGACTCTGACACAAAACTAGCTATGAAGACTTCTCTCCTTCATATTTATTTTTCGAAGAGATACTTTCTGTGTGAAATCAAAGGTCCTTCTTAATCTGGGTATTGTACTGCTCTGGTCTACTCTCTCTCGATGTTTTACCCCAAAACCCATGTTCCTGCTATAGATTTCACACTTGTACCTCTCCGCCGATGACATTCTTTCAGATCAGATTCTCTTTGCCCCTCCTTCTCTAACTCTGCCAGGTGAGTGTCTACTCATCCCAGAGCTCAACCTTCAGAGAATCCATGAAGGCTTTTCTAAAACACGT
>NW_011889151.1:67256-69344 GCF_000151845.1 Pteropus vampyrus
GGGTGTAGTGAGTACCATGCAGAATGCATGAGAGACTAGAGGGGCCGCGTTTCATCTGAGTATCACTTTTAACCATGAAGAAGGCTCCTTACAATGGCACCGAAGACATCAGAAACAGACTCTGACACAAAACTAGCTATGAAGACTTCTCTCCTTCATATTTATTTTTCGAAGAGATACTTTCTGTGTGAAATCAAAGGTCCTTCTTAATCTGGGTATTGTACTGCTCTGGTCTGCTCTCTCTCGATGTTTTATCCCAAAACCCATGTTCCTGCTATAGACTTCACACTTGTACCTCTCCGCCGATGACATTCTTTCGGATCAGATTCTCTTTGCCCCTCCTTCTCTAACTCTGCCAGGTGAGTGTCTACTCATCCCAGAGCTCAACCTTCAGAGAATCCATGAAGGCTTTTCTAAAACACGTCCACTCCCCAACGCCTCGAGGAGAATTTACCAATTCTTCTGTATTCATTTGCTAGGGCTGCCATGACAAAGCACCACAGACTGGGTGGCTTACGTAATAGAAGCTGATTGTCTCACAGTTCTGGAGGCTACAAGTCCAAAGTCAAGGTGTCGGCGGTCTCGGTGTCCTCTGAGGGCTGTGAGGGATGGATCTGTCCAGGCTTCTCTCCCTGGCTGGTCCATGCCCATCTTTTTCCTGTCTCTTCACATTGCCTTCCCTCAGTGCATGTCTGTGTCCAAGCTCCCCCTTTTTACAGGGACAACAGTCATAATGAATTAGGGCACACCCTAATGACCTCATTTTAATTTCATTACCTCTGTAAAGACCTTATTCCAAATAAAGTCACATTCTGAGGTACTGGGGGCTAAGACTTCAACACATAACTTTGGGGGGACAATTCGACCTGCAACACCCTCTTTTATTCCACTCCCCCTATTTATGCTGTAATAATTTCTGCTCCAGTGTCTTTTTCTTCTACCTGGCATCTTCCACGAAGTCATAAGCCTTCAGAGCGGGAAGCACATTTGACTTTTCTTTGAACTCCTGTGCTATTATAATTCCTAGTCCAAGAGGCAGCTGACTAAAGTCATTAGGTTAGTTCACTGATGGAATGATGAATAAACAGAGACCCGAAATGATAGTAGCAAAGCCTCTCCATTTAATTTATAAGAAGAACGACAGAAATGTTTCTGGAATGCTACGTTTACCATTTTTATAGGCCCGTCTCTCTCACTAGACTATGAATTCTCTGAGGACGGAAACCATGTTTTCCTCTTGGATGTGATAGAAATCATTCATGAGTAGCTTACTTATGACCTACCTTATGCCTCCTTTTTACAAACAGAACTAAAATCTGTTGGGAGAGGCACTGTGTCTCAGGCCACCTTGCGGACAAGTGAAGCCGTACGACGGAATTCTAGCCAACAGGATGTAAGGGGAGTGTGGATGGGGACTTCAAGAAAAAAAGGAGCAGACTCAACTGGCATGTTTTCTCGTCCTTTGCTGTTTCCCTTTTTCCTACCCAGAATACAGAGGCAATGATCAGAGGTGAAGCAACCAGTCTGTGACAAGGTAAGGGACACATAGTTCAGCAAAAGCATGACTTTCCTTCCCCTCAATCTTGAAAGATGTTTTCTTGGTATAAGATTCTAACGCGATGATTGTATTCTCTCAGCATGAAGGAATTATTGTTACCGATGTTGCTTTTAAGAAATTAGCCACCACTCTTGCCGGCTGTTTATTTTAAGATCTCTTTTTCTTTGGTATTTTGTATCACTGTGACATGTTTAGATGGAAACGTCTCTGTCTTTAATTATACTTGTGACTACTGACCTTCTTGAAAATGAATTTTAGAGTCTTTCAATAATTAGGGGAAATTCTCAGCCATTATTACTTCAAATATTGTCTTTTCTCCATTATTTCAATTATTGCCGTCTGAAACTTTGATTCATGTATGTCGCATATTATGTGCCTTTAATTTTTTTTAATATTTTCTATCTCTTGAACTCGCTGGACTATATTCCCTATAGCTTTTTAAGCTATATCTTCTGAGTTTATTCTCTCTTTAGCTGGCTGTCTTATCTGCTGTTTATGTTAATTAATTAATTTCGACTTCTATATTATTA
>NW_011889151.1:69394-71762 GCF_000151845.1 Pteropus vampyrus
TTTTTATAGGCCCGTCTCTCTCACTAGACTATGAATTCTCTGAGGACGGAAACCATGTTTTCCTCTTGGATGTGATAGAAATCATTCATGAGTAGCTTACTTATGACCTACCTTATGCCTCCTTTTTACAAACTGAACTAAAATCTGTTGGGAGAGGCACTGTGTCTCAGGCCACCTTGCAGACAAGTGAAGCCATACGACGGAATTCTAGCCAACGGGATGTAAGGGGAGTGTGGATGGGGACTTCAAGAAAAAAAGGAGCAGACTCAACTGGCATGTTTTCTCGTCCTTTGCTGTTTCCCTTTTTCCTACCCAGAATACAGAGGCAATGATCAGAGGTGAAGCAACCAGTCTGTGACAAGGTAAGGGACACATAGTTCAGCAAAAGCATGACTTTCCTTCCCCTCAATCTTGAAAGATGTTTTCTTGGTATAAGATTCTAACGCGATGATTGTATTCTCTCAGCATGAAGGAATTATTGTTACCGATGTTGCTTTTAAGAAATTAGCCACCACTCTTGCCGGCTGTTTATTTTAAGATCTCTTTTTCTTTGGTATTTTGTATCACTGTGACATGTTTAGATGGAAATGTCTCTGTCTTTAATTATACTTGTGACTACTGACCTTCTTGAAAATGAATTTTAGAGTCTTTCAATAATTAGGGGAAATTCTCAGCCATTATTACTTCAAATATCGTCTTTTCTCCATTATTTCAATTATTGCCGTCTGAAACTTTGATTCATGTACGTTGCATATTACGTGTCTTTAATTTTTTAAATATTTTCTATCTCTTGAACTCGCTGGACTATATTCCCTATAGCTTTTTAAGCTATATCTTCTGAGTTTATTCTCTCTTTAGCTGGCTGTCTTATCTGCTGTTTATGTTAATTAATTAATTTCGACTTCTATATTATTACGTCTAGAATTCTAGAAGTTCTCTAGTGATTCTTTTACAAGTATATGTTGTTCTTTTAAAATTTCTAACTCTTGTTCATATTCTCAAGCTCATCCTCTATTTATCAAAACATTAAATACAGTCTTTTTTGTTTTTATCTTTAGTGTCTGATAATTCCAATGTTTAAAGTCTTTGCAAGTCTAATTCTCCCGTTTACTGTTTCTGCTGGTTTTCACTCATGACGTCTTGATTCCTTCTGTGTTTTATGGATTTTGACTGTAAGATGATTATTTTTCTTATACCATTATCAGTGAGAATTCTTTGAGGCTTAGGATTTGTTTCGGTTTTATTTTGCTTATATAATATGCCTAGAGGCACCAGTCATTTGGGTCCACTTTGTATCCTTCACTTGATTATTTTAGAATACAAAGGCATAAACTAGATTGCGAAGCCACACGAAGCCAGGCTTGTGGTTTTGAATTCTCAGGAGTGATTACCCTTATCCTCTGTCCCTCACCCAGACTGAGCCAGGTAAATTTTTTATTGTTCCTTCTGGGTGGTGCTTTTACTTCCTATTTACCGTTACACTGAAAGTGTAGCCTTTTGGATGTCAGCTTTCTGTTGGGTGTTTTCTATTGGCTTCTGCTCCTTTTATGGATGACGTGAAGCTTTACTTCCTGGATTCTGCATCCCACCAAGCAGCAGCTTAAATGTTCCTGGATTCAGTCGAGAATCTCAGAAAGAAAGACAACTTTGGCAGTCTCTTGCGCCACAGAGTCCCTGCTTTCACTTTGTTTCTAACCTCTGAGGATTCCTTTTTATACACCAGATGATATATTTTATGGTTTCTCCAGCATTCTGATCGTTTCAATTAGGGCATCATTCAGAGCTATATATTTGGCATACTACCAGAAACAGAAATAAAAATATTTGTTTACATTGATGAAAAATTAAAAAATAAGCTGAATATCTACCTATAAAAATCAGGGATACATATATACCATAAACGTCATGAAGGCATTAAAAAGGATGTAGCAGATGCACATATACTGAGATAGAAATATCTTTAACACACTTTTGAATGCAAAAGAGCTAGTTGCACAATGGTATGCATAATAGGATTCTGTTTATGTAAATAATGAGACACGTATTTGCTTTTGCAAAGACACATACTTTTAGTTAAACACACTTTCTAGATGTTTACATACTAAAAGGAATTTTCTTTGGACTTTTTTTTTTTTTTTTTACTTTTTGTAATGAGAATGCATTCTTGCACTATTCCAGTTTGTTTAAGGAATAAATAAGATAAGGCATATGAAGCACTTAGTAAAGTGCCTGACACATCATAAGAACTTAATAAATTTCCACTTATGTCATTATTTTCATTTAAAAGTATAAGTTATTGATGAGGTATAGCCGGATGTGATGGTGGTTTGCTTTAAATCAGTAGCAGACCCAGAGTTGGAAACTTTAT
>NW_011889151.1:71812-103046 GCF_000151845.1 Pteropus vampyrus
TGAATATCTACCTATAAAAATCAGGGATACATATATACCATAAACGTCATGAAGGCATTAAAAAGGATGTAGCAGATGCACATATACTGAGATAGAAATATCTTTAACACACTTTTGAATGCAAAAGAGCTAGTTGCACAATGGTATGCATAATAGGATTCTGTTTATGTAAATAATGAGACACGTATTTGCTTTTGCAAAGACACATACTTTTAGTTAAACACACTTTCTAGATGTTTACATACTAAAAGGAATTTTCTTTGGACTTTTTTTTTTTTTTTTTACTTTTTGTAATGAGAATGCATTCTTGCACTATTCCAGTTTATTTAAGGAATAAATAAGATAAGGCATATGAAGCACTTAGTAAAGTGCCTGACACATCATAAGAACTTAATAAATTTCCACT
Organism: Pteropus vampyrus; assembly: GCF_000151845.1. Classification (NCBI taxonomy): domain Eukaryota; kingdom Metazoa; phylum Chordata; class Mammalia; order Chiroptera; family Pteropodidae; genus Pteropus; species Pteropus vampyrus. The sequence continues at coordinate 72,219 of NW_011889151.1, forward strand.
TATGTCATTATTTTCATTTAAAAGTATAAGTTATTGATGAAGTATAGCCGGATGTGATGGTGGTTTGCTTTAAATCAGTAGCAGACCCAGAGTCGGAAACTTTATTTTTTAATTAAAAGTACTGATCTGCTCCTAAACTGTTCTTCACAGATCACTTGTTTTACTTGCTATTTTCAGATAAGTATTAATCCAAAAAATGAGTTTAAAAATGTGATCTGTGATCAAATAACCTTTTTCAATGCTGAGTCATATAAAGTATAATAGTTAACGTTTGTTTTGTTTTTGGTAGGAGGGGTTGTCAGAACTATGAAATTCTATTTTGCATAATGAATCTCGAAGTTTATGAGTCATGTATGAAACATTCCTCAAAGTTATTGCACCCCAGAATCCCTCTCTCAAGCATCTCCGGGGACTTCTCTTTCACAAAATGACTTTTAGAAAATACTTCGCTAGACCATAATACAGGTAACAAATAGCGAGATATTCATTTACTGCCTGAACGAACTGTGCATATAGCCAGGGTTTCACGATGCTCCATGGATCCTTCCTTCTCCTTTGTCTTTCCATTTGTCTGGAACAGATTCCAAGTATAAACACTGACTTGTTTTGTAAGCGAAGACAAGAGAACTTCTCTGTCTCCTCCTCATGCTCCTTTGAATTAGCATTGATTAATGGGTGGAAAATATGATGCGTTTAGAGTCATTTCTCGGCATCGAATAGCCTAAAGCCAAACAACAGAGGGCAGGCACGGAAAATGATGAGAGAGAGGAACAAGACCCCTGATGTCCTGTTTCTGCTGACTCTCGCCACACAGGCAAGGACCCCGCTGATTGAGAAAAAATACACTGCCGGCTGTAATCGGATGAAAAGCGTTTGTTGCACATGCTTGGATTGTATCAAGGAAAACTCGACGGGGCCAGAAGATATCAAAACAAATATGCAATTGCTTAGCTGTGAGCTATTAATAATGAGTGGGTGCATGCTAAATATCTCCTCCTTCCACCTTTTATGTCTGCCAATGGCACCATGTTTGCAGAGAGCTATTGTCTTAGCGTTCTTCATCCTTTTGAAAATGTTCCATTCACACTTGTTTGTTCTCACAGCACTAACTAATCAAAGGGCCAGGCTGAAAAAGAAGAGGAGACAGACGAAGCCCCTTGAAGTCCTCGTTCCTGCTGACTGTTAGCATCTTCAGAGACTGCCATCTCCAGGCACAAACATGGTGAAGAGAGGCAAACCGCCAGCTGGAGATGTGGAATGGGAACTTGTGATTTAGATGGAAAGGAATTACTTCCATTTGCAACAGTAGGGGTGAGCATAGTCTTGCCTCCACTGTATGTTAACTGGGTTTGACTTAGATTATTTTAGATTGTGGGGAAGCAGGAGGTCCTTACCTCCACGAACTATCTGCAAAGCAAGAACCCTCTGTGGAACGTGAGTTTCCTAAAGCCTCTAGAGGTTCCTGTCCATGACGACAAAAGCACTTCCTCAGTTTAACCCATAGCCAAGTTTAATTAAGTAGAAGTTTCTTCACTGCCTAAAATTACGCGTGACTTTCTTCTTCTCAATTATGCAGAAAACAAACAAACAAACGTGATGATGTGGATTCTTTAATTCTTTAAGCATAAAAATGCTAACTAAATTCAGTATTTCCTGGCCCTCGCTTCTGCGTGGGTGACAGAGCAGAGCACTGGTGAGAAAGAGGTATGTGGCTTACTCTTTATGTCCAGGAAATTCTCAGTTCTGATAAAAGCTGAAATTGATCATTTGGTTAATAACAAGTGACAGAGCCTGGAATATGTCTTCTACTGCTCTATATTTGTTAAAATCGTTCATCTGTGCTCTCTTGCTACCCATGAAACTGACAGTGAAAAATAGCTATCTATTCCCACAAAAGCAAAATGTAGTCCAGTAATGATGCTTGAACCCTCCTGCAAAGCTGGAAGTTTTAGAAATCATGAATAATAAATAACCAGCGATGGCACGGGCAACCCGTAACTCTTCTCTTTGGTAGGGAAAACTCTTCGTTATAAACTATGAATACACGAGGTCATATGTCACAGTCTTCAGCAATTTTCTTGAAGTTATTTTAACACCAGTATTGTCAACACTGAATTCATCTTACAGATGAGAAAACTGAGGCTATTCTACCAGATAATTGTTCAGAATGAATTAGAATATTGCAACTCGGATCAACAGCTTAGCTCCAGGTTTAAAACGAAGGCCTCTGACCTGCTTGTTAACATGACAGGCACAAGTAGAAATCACGGTTTAATGAGCTGAGGTCGGAGTGAAGATGGGGTTCCATTAATCACAAATTCTGCATCATTTGTTTCATCCATCAAATTCAAGAATAAGCAATAACGTGATAAATTATGAAAAGGTAGATTTGGTGCATATTCCTCAATAGGTATTTTGGGGTCACATGGAGAGTAAGCAAGTGTTCTCTTAGAGAAAAGAAAACAAAACAAATGCAGAGCTTGCCAGCATGCAAGGGAAACACTCAAGTCCGAGACTCTCATTTGCCAGCTCAAGAGCAGAAGACTCAGTTATCAGCGTGGGAGGGGCCCAAAGCAAGGAGCGAGCTCAGATGCGCTCTAAGATGCGTCCCCGCTCTCCTTCCCCTCGGCTCCACTCCCCGATTACCCAAGAACCCGATGGCTTCCTCCTAATCACAGAATCTGCAGGAATCCAAAATGGAAATGAAAATGGCCGAAGCACATTCGAAGCCCAGGACCCATGGAGAGGGACTTAACGTAGGACAATTCTTCCCGGTGCTTTTGTTTGAGACTTTCTCTCTGTTCTATGCCAGATTAGTGCTTTAGAATAAAGACTGGCTCAAGCTCTTGGCTCTTTTTTTTTTTTCCTGAAGAAAATTCATAAGATGAATTCTGAGATACAAATCATGTGACTTTGACCAGGGCACTTCTCCTCTGGGACTTCGATTTTTATGGGTAATGAGGAGTGAGGAGGATTAAAAACATGATCTCGAATCACAAGCCCTCCAGAGAGCCCTGGACCACCAGATGGCTTACGTACCTCCCTGCTTCGAAATTGTCACAGGGATGTAAAATACAGCACAGCGCATATAGTCAATGACATTGTAATAAGTGTGTATGGCGCCAGGTGGGTGCTAGACATGTCGGGGGATCACTTCTTAAGTTATATAAATGTCTCACCTCTATGCTGTACACCTGAAACTAATATAAAATAATGCCAAATGTCAACTGTAATAGAAAAAAGTTTTTTAATTTTTTAGAAAGAATAAATCATAAACATAGCATTAACTTGTTATCAAAATTTTATTTTTATCACATCATTAAATTCATTGACTTTATCATAAAAAACAAAATTGTATGGTGCTTTGGTGTTCGTAACTTTGGTTCGAAGTGAAGTTGTGGCTCATGCACCTCGATCCAGACCACGTGTATGTAGCCTTTTGTTTCATAAATTCCTGAGATGATGACCTCGAGCAAAAGAGAAATATAGAAAATCACAGAAAACAACTTCCTGAACATCTACCACCTTTTCCTCTTTTGACAAGTATAATTATGACAGTTGCGAATTATGGTTCATAGCACTGGAATAGCGATAAATCATCTATTTCTCATCTTCTTTGTACAGCTACAAAACTCAAAATTTTATTCCAAGTAAGGAAGCAGATCTTGCCTCCAGTTTGCCAACCGTTAAAACTGTAGGCAGCCCCAATGATATGGGGCAGAACCTTAAAATTTAAGTGCTCTTAAAAAAAAAAATCTAAACCTAATGTAATCTATAAACCACATTCCAGTTAGATACTATAATCAAATTTCTAATCATCTCAATAGATAAAAATTCAATGTCTTCTTTCGAGTTAATACCAAAAGAATTGAAGAACATACAGGGATGGAAGGAGGGAAAAACTGCAAAAAAAAAAAAAAAAAAAGGGCCTGATACATCCTCATTAGGTCAATACCAAAAAAATAAATTTATAAAAAATAGGAGAAGAAAAAGAGGAGAAACAGTTATGAATACACGTTCCCTTTTTCTGGAAGTGAATTCACTACACAGGTTGTCATCTCCACTGTGTTTTTTTCTCATGGAAAAAATTTCAAAACAACGTCGCCAACAGAATCTGAACTAGCCTGGGTCAAGAGAGACAGCATTTTCCACCCTGGAGCTGAGCAGGAAATTGCTTCGAGAGAGTCCATCAGCCTCTCCTTCACATGACGCCCGATTCAAGTGCTTGACAGATTTAATTTTCAATGAAGAGAAAGTTCATGAGTGTTTCTCTGAAACGGCCCCGTGCATTGAGAGCCAATCCCCTAAACCCGGCTTGTTCATCCCTGCACGGCATCTTCAAAATAAGTCATCCCGCCACGTTCGCTGGCCTCTGACAGCCAGAGCCAGGAAAGTTCCCTGACACATTTGGACTGTAACTGGGGTCAGTGTCCAACATCCTGCAAGGACCCCTGGGATCTCAACAGATTTTCCATCTTCTCTCTTGTTTGTCTTACTCCCTGGGAAGGTTCAAATTAGGCAAGTGTCAATATTTTGATGCAGCGACATGATAAATAGCCACAGTCAGGGCTTGTGATTGCATTTTTGAAACGTGAGGCTGGAGGGAGAAAAAAAGCAAAGAAAGCAAACCAAACTCCGCACAGAAAAATCAATTAAGAGCCTCGAGAAGACAGACTATAGAACAATCTGTAACAGAAAAAAACCCTCCATCTCAAGATATCTCCAACCAAATTCATGGTCTTTCTTCCAAAACCCGACCCTCCGCCTGTGCTTCTCATTTCAGAGAATGGCAGCCTTGTCAGACTCGTTTGCAAAGGCCACACCTGAAGAGAGACTCTTGACGTCTCGCTTGCCTCCGGTCACGAGGCAGACCCCTTCGCCGAGGCCTGTGGACTTTATCTCTTCAGCGTCTCTTGAATCTGAGTCCTCTCCGTCTTCACCGCCTGCACCGTCATCCCTCATCGGGTAAACACCGCTGAGTTGTTCAGCCTCTGCTGATTCTGACCTTCTACGATCCATTCTCATGCTACAGCTGGGATGACCTTTTCCAAACGTAAACCCGATAATAACAGGAACCGTCTTTGACATTTTCGATCGCCTTCTCATCGTTCTCTGCATAAAGCGCAAGATCCATCACATGGCCAATAAAATTCCCGATGCTCTGGCTTTGCCCGCCTCTCTGAGCTATTTTCCTTTGTACCTTCTGCTTTGGTCGCTCGGGCCTCTCTCCAGGTCCTCAAACTCATGTGCCTCCTCCCACCCCACGGTCTTTGCAGGTGCCGTACAGCCCGGCGTCTGATGCTCCGCACGCTGCTTCATTCCCCTAATTAACCGTCACTCATCTTTCGGAGATGAGACCTTTCAAGCGACACTTTCTGAGTGAAGGCTCTTTTGATTTCTTCAGTCCAGGTCCTGTTCATTTTCAGAAAACTGTCTTCTTTTCCTTCCGAGCACTCAGTTAACTCGTAATTGTCATTCATGTGCTTATTTTATTACTATCTGTCTCCTTTACTCTGATGCAAGTTCGACACTGGCAGGGTCCACGTCTGATGTTTCTCACCATTGTGTTTTTTTTTCCTATCAATCTCAGTGGAAAGTATTTTTAAAAGCTTCCACTGTGACTGTGGCTTTGCCTATTTCTCCTTTAATTCTGTCATTTTATTTTTCCTTTATGTATTCTGAAGCTACATTATGAAACACGACCAATTTGAGACTATTTTATCATCCTGGTGGACTGACTCTTTTACCATTTTAAAAGGTCTCTTCTTGCCTGCCAATTTACTTTGTTTGATATGAGTGTAACTATACCAGCTTCCGTTTGGTTTGGGTTGGTATGATTTATCTTTCTCTATTCTTTTAATTGTATTCTTTCTGTATCTTTGTATTTAAGATACATCTCTTGAAAGGGTTGTATTATTGAATCTTGTTATTTTTTAATACAGTCTGACAATATAAATTTTAAAAATTATTTACATTTAATGTAACTGCTGTAACATTTGAGTTTAAATTTACCATCATACTACTTTGTTTTCCAGATCATACTATTCATTCTACATTCCCTTTTTTCTCTCCTTTCTTTTAGGTGAATCAAGTAGGTTTTATTACTTTTTTTTTTTTTTTTTTTACATCTTGGCAGTTATAGAATCTTTTGGTATTCTTTCAGAAGCTACTTTAGAGATTCGATGAATCCTGGATTTATTAAAATATAATATAAAATAGGACTTTTAAAATCAATTCCTGTGCAATGAGAGGATCTTCAAACATTTTGGCTTTACTTACCTTTTTTCTGAGGTTTATGCTATATTATTGTCATATGTTTTAATTCTACATAGACTTAAAACCCTGTAAGATATTATGAATACTGTTTTAGAGAGTCGATATTTATTTGGATTTACTTACATATATATCTTTTCCTTACTATTTATTTTTTCCTATAATGTTTTGGTATCCACTAGCATCACCTTTCTTTTGCTCAAACCCCTCCCTGTGTATTCCCTTGACTGCAGGTATTGATGACAAATTCCTCCAGAAAATGTAGCACTCAAGGCCCTGGATCCAGCCAAAAATTTGCAAGAAACACAGAGAAGAGAGGGACTTGTTGAACCATACCCTGATGATGAGATTAACAAAATTCAAATTTGGGGAAATTCTACAGGTCAAATGGCCCAGGGTCTTCAACAGGTAAAGCTTAAGGAGAAGAAAAGGATGGAGGGGTCCAATAGGTTAAAGGACACTTAATGACATAAACGTTTTAACAGACAAGTCTAGAAATGCATATTTGGATAAATCAAAATAGAAAAGCAAGAAAGAAATCGTAATGAAATTAATATGAAAGGGTAATGGTTGCCCTTAGGGCAGTCAGTGCATGACGATCAGGACAGCACACAAGGAGACATTTCTGAGTGGCTGGCTAAATTCTATTTCTTTATGCTGGTTGCAAGGGTGTTTGTCTTAAAATAGTTTATTAATCTGTACATTTATTTTTGGGTGGTTTCTAAATCTATGCTTTATTTTATAATAAAAAGACAGAATAAAAATAAATGAAAAATTAGTAAATTTTGTCTTCAATATTGAAAGAAAATTTTAAACATCTTAGTTTTTGGAAGGAGTATTTTTCACCTAAGATGGTATAATTTTTCTTAAGAATTCGTCTGTCAGCCTAATTGTTCCTCTTGAAGATAATGTGTCTTATTTTTTCCTCTGGCTGCTTTCAACATTTTCATCTTTGTCTTTGGTTTTCAACAGCTTCATTATGGTGTGTCTTGCTGTAGTTTACGTGTGTTTGTCCATCATGGAATGTAGAGGGTTTTTTTACATCCGTGGCTTGAATCTTTCATTAATTTTAGAAAATTCTCTTCAAATATTGCCCCTGCCCATTCTCTTTGTCTCTTCTAGCACCATAATTATATATTTATATGTGATAATTTTCCATTTATTGTATATCTCTTACCGTCTTTTTCTCTATTTTGTATCCCTTTTTCTCTGTCATTCGGTCTGCATACTTCCTAATGACTTAAATTTTGATTCGTTATTGTTCTATTCATCTATGTCCAAAGTGTTCATAAATCATTCATTGAATTTTCACTTAATTTATTGTATTTTTCAGTTCTTTAATTTCACACACACACACACACACACACACACACACACACACACACACACATAGAGAGAGAGAGAGGGGGGTTAGTGAGAGAGAGAGAGAGATTTCAGTTGTCGGTTGAAATTCTCCATCTTGTCATCAAATTTCTTAAATATCTTTAGCAATATGTAAAGTGTGTGTCTGATAACTCCCATATCTGTATAGCATATCCTCTACAGGTCTGTTTCTATTGTCTTTAAATGATTTTTGGTCATTGGTTTGTCTCCTAGAATAGCAGATTTCTTTTTACTTGAATATTGAACATTTTTCTCTGAAAAGTTATAGAGATTATTTGCTGCCCTGGGTGATGTTATTTTCTTCGTGGGGGCTAACGTCCAGATGGGTAAGCTAGGCAATTGTCTTCATCCAACCTAAGCTGAAGCTGCTTTTAGTTTTTGTGAGAGCTGGTCTGTACCTAGTCTGCCTTTACTCTTGGAATGATGCTCTTTGAAGCTCCCAACTAAAACTCGGAGTTTTTTTCCTCAGTGTCTCTCATCCTTAGCAGGCCACAAATGCTACTTTTGTCCCATAAGATTGCTGAAAATTATCTTCAGCCACTAATAAACTTGCTGATGCTTCCAGGAGAAAATAGAACTATATATTGATCTCACCTCTTTGTATTTACCTTCTCTCTGGAATCCTGTCTGTGAACGCATTTGCTGCATCGGGAGCTCTGTATTCCTTCACACAGATTTCTCTGTTAAATATTTTATTCAGTTTTCCCCAACTATTCTTCATAAAAGAGTTCATCTGTTAGAGACGAATCTGTCATCGCTGAAAATAAGTGTCTCTAACTAACTACTATTTGTTGATCACTTACACAGGGGCCCTGTTATTTTGCTCACAACATTCTGAGTTCTTCCTTTACAGAACTCCTCACAATTTAATTAATTATGTTTCCCTGTTTGACACGTCTCCCCCTCTAGACTGGAAACTCGATGAGCCAGGAGGGATCTATTTTGTTCACCAGTGAATCCTCGATGTCTAGCTCATAACAGGCTCTCACTATCTAGTTTTAATAAATGAATATAGATTTGGGGGCTAAGAATTTTATTTACATTATGTTATTTAATCCTCACCGTAACCATTTGAGGCAGTTATTGTTATTCTCATTTTAGAGAAAAAATATCAAAAAAATAATAATAATTTAGAGCCGCGAACCGCTTCCCAAGGTCAGCAAACAGTAAGTGTCCTGCAAAACTTCTCTTCTGGGACACGTGATCATTATGCTTTTGCGACCTATACACACAGCCAGCTTTTAATTTCTCCATAGGCGGACTGTCCAGACGTCCTTCGATTGCTTCTCTTTGTTTTCCTCTTCCTCCTCTTCCAGGTCCATGTCTCGCTTTTCGCGGCCTTCAGTGCTCGTAAGCAAGCGAACTGGAAAAATAAAAGTTGATGAAACTCACAATAGCTGAGCAAGGTGTCTGCGCTTCGGCACCCCGAAAGGACACATGCTCCCCCCTCTCCTGCCACCGGACAGCGCCGGGGCCTGGGCTCATTCTCTTTGTCGTTGTTATTTTGTTTTCTTTTTTTAAGTAAGCTTTATTTTTTAGAGTAGTTTTAGGTTCACGGGAAAATGGAGCAGAAAGTAGAGTTCCTACATACCCCGTCTACACACACACACAGACACACACACATACACACACAGACACACGCTCAGAGTGGCGCATTTGTTATCTTCGACGAATGCACATGGCTCATTCATTTTTATCCTGCCGCATGCGACCATCTGAGATTGCGTGTCTGCCCAATTTCAGCCATTTTGAGTTGAGTCTTCTTTTGACTTTGGAGTTAAATTTTAAATTCTGGAGTTAAAATTTAAAAATCTCTGCTTCCTTGTCAGCATGTATCCTGTTCTTAATATGCCACAGGGAAGTTCGCTTCCCCTTGAACCTTGGCCCTCGTAGTATACTGCAGTGCTTGCCTGCTCAAAACCAGGCAATTAACTCTAATATTGCGTTCTTAAAGGAAGTGTGGTATGCTCTCTAAAGGCTGTGAATGATCACATTGTCACGCTGAGTCTGGAACGTTCGAGATGCTGCTCATAATCACGGTGTCCGCTCCTCCTGCCCGCTGCACCCAGGGCTGGCCGAGGCCCACCACATCTGAGGAGCTGGTCTTAAAAAGTTCCATCCCATCACATTTTTTTTTTTCTCTTCAGCGCCATATCTGGCATCAAATGGTCCCCGAGAAAGTCTTAAACCCCCTTCAAGCTTTAGCTCCCTCCCTTGAAAGTATGGATCAAAATACTTCCAGACAAGTTTGGAGGGAAATTCAAATGTGTCCAGATGTGTCCATGTCTGACACACAGTAGGTGTGCAGTAAACATCACCCTCTCTCCTTACCTGCTCAGGTGTGTCATGAGGACAGATGCACAATGTGAAAGACAAAACTATACGACTATATATAAAATGGGCCTGGACATAGATTATAGCCGAGAACAACATCTCGGTAACATCAAGTCCTTTCTGGGTTTGTGACAAAAGGAGACTCTAAGCAGCTGGAGCAGAGACGCTGAGGGAAAGTGGCACTGTCAGGGAAAAGGAGGAGGAGGGCACGAGAGGCACCATGTTGCCCAGGGATATCTTATCAATTGGTAAATGGCAAAGGGACACCGAGCGCAAAATGGTTGCTCACCGAGATGGCTTAGCCACATGCACGTCTAAGGAGAGACTGTGTTTCCAGCTCAGTATTCAGAGGACAAGGACAGGATGTGCAGGCAAATCAACGAGGCGGTTTTCTGAGAGGGAGGTGCAGAGGGACCCAAACTTTGGCACGAAGCGAAGCCACCCCAGGACCATCAAAGTACAATTTGACAGCGGCGGAGTCTCAGAAGGTCAGGCAGGGCCTCACAGGAAAGCACCTGACTGTTCCATTTGGGAAACTTTGAGCTGGCCTGTAACACGATGGCCTGGACGGTGAGCCTGAAGGGCAAAGAGCCTGGAGGACGAGTACGAAGCTCTTAGAACAGTTCTGGGGTAGACCAGTAAGGCCGCGACATGGCCACGGCGGGAACAGAGAGGAAGGGATTTATGTTCAAGCACTGTCTTTTAAAATACGTCCGTGGCCTCCACGGCTTTTGGATTCCCCCCACCCCTACTATCACGTGACAGTCTACAGGTGCTTAAATGTGCTTTTTTAATTTGATGAGCATTAAAAACAAAAAAAATCTATTTAAAAATAGAGGAGATAATAAAATGGGCTTGATTCTGAAGGCCTATTTTTAAAATATTGTAAGAGAATGAATTAGCAAACCTTCCTCTGTCCCCCTCCCCCCCGCTATTAAAGAGAGATCCAGAACGTAAAATAATTAACTGTAAACAAGATAACGTCGAAACTGGTGCTATTCCACTCAGAAGGCAAAGAGCATAACTAGGCTAAGCGCTGTAGTTTATCCTCTAATGGAGATGCGCTCAGCAGAGAGAGAAAGAAACAAACGCTTCTCAGTGTCAGCGACTGTCCTGTCCCCAGACGGGCAAAGTGGAAGTCGTGGCGATGGAGGAAGACGTGACCGGGGAGCAGGGGACAGCGCTGGACCCGGGGACCAACACCCTATGCGCTGGTTCACGGAACCACGGCCCGACCCTTCGTCCCCTATCCTCGGCATAGATTGACTGAGCAGAGGCGTGGAATGAGCATCCGACGGCTGAGCGTGAGGAAGAGCACGTCGGGACGTTTCGAAGAGGCAGAGAATGATCCCAAAGTGAGTCATCCACTTTGGGGGAAAGGTAGGAACTCCTGAAGGCAAAGCTGGGGTCACCGACCTTTGAGACTCGAAAAAGGCTTTATGGTGAGGGGACTGGAAACGAGAGGGTCACCTCGGGAGTGTGGGAAGTTTCTACGAGGGATCCTCTCCTAAAAAATCTGTTTCTAGAAGCTTCTTTTTCTTTGTGCTTTCATGAAACAGCTCAAATAGCTGGCTTTTCCCTTTATCTACCAGAGATGGTCGAGAGTCTCAGAAACTCAGGGCTCATTCTCTCCAACCATTTTGTTTTTTAAGTCTAGAAACAGAACATTGCAGAGGGTTATCAGCAAGAACCCTGACAGTTGAGTTGTGATCTCCATAAAGGTATGTCGGAGCCCGAACCCCGGTACCTGTGGAGGAACTTTATGGAGAAATACGGTCTTTGCAGATATGATCTCATTAGGGCGAGGCCGTAACAGAGCAGGGTGGACCCTAATCCAACAACTGGAGTCCTTAAAGAGAGGGAAATTCAGACAGACAGACAGACAGACAGACAACCTGGAAGAAGGCCACGCGAAGACGGATGTAAGAGGGATGTATCGACAAACCAAGGACACCGAGGATTGCCAGCAACCACCAGAAGCTAGAAAAAAGGAAGAAAGACTCCTTAGACTCTTCAAAGAGCACATGGCTCTCCCAACACCTCGGTTGTGTGCCTCCAGCCTTCGGAACTGTGAGACAATACATTTCTGTCATTTTAAGCCCCCGGTTTGTGGTTACAGCAGACATAGGCAGCTAATAAGCACACCGATGCTGCAGCTCTGCCCCATGGTGGAGGGGCGTGAGGTCAACAAGGCTTCTGGGAAGACCCGGGGCTCGTTACGATTCATCCTCTCCAGCCCAGCACTAGGAGAGGCTTCCCTGTCCTGGATGGTGACAGCTTTCCTCTGAGGTCTCCGTGAGCCTTTAACACAGTGATTTACGATCGTAAGAAATCGGCATTTTTTGCTCATGGGAAGAGTGACGATCCTCGAAGCCGTCTCCAAGACGTCTTCAAAAGCTCCTCGAAACTTTGGCCCAGGACGGTAATGGAATTAAAAGGATGGGGACAAGTGAAGAATTGTTCATTTTTCGATGACTAGAAACTGGGCTTTCGCGGCTCCAGACACACGTTTAAAGATGACACGGGAAGACGGCAATCCCCAAAGGCAGGAAAATCTCAGAAAAAAGAGAGAAGCTGCCCAGCGGCCATGCTGAGATGCGCCTCAGCTTTCCCTTCTTCTTGGGGTTCCCGCACCCCACAGAAACGGCCAAGGAAAAAATGGTGCCACCGTGATCTCTAGTCGGTGTCCCATTTTGGAATCAGTGACGCAGCCCGGCGGCCCTCGGCACAGCGTGAGGTTGTGGCCCCGGGTCACGCATCAGCGCTGAGGCTGTCGCAGACAGTTCCGGGAAGAGCGAGGGGGTCCCGCTCCTTCAAGGGTCCTGTGGGGACTCGGCCCTTGACATCACTCTCTCAAAAGGCCCAAACACCTGTTCTCCAGGCAGCCACGAAGCAGAGCGCCACCCGCCGACTCCCCTGCGGTGCCAAGGCTAAGTGCTCTTCTCTGTCCCCTCGCGTACTTCTCACCGCCCGGGCGGATCTGGGGACTCCCTCAGCTTTATTTTAAAGGTACAAAACCGTGACGCTTCGAGACCTGCCGTAGGTCTGGTCCGATGTCCAGGTACACCCCGCTCCCAGCACCCTCTGCCGCCCCGCTGTGGCCTGATAGGACACTTAGTGTTAGGAACCATAATGCTTACCAAGCAGAAGAATGACTCCCTTGTGCAGTCCCTGTGCTTTGTGCATCGTTGACCTTTCGAGTCATGTTTTCTGATCCAAAATATAGCACAGCCGCCTCAACCCAGCCCGCGCCTTCTGGGGCACGGCCCTCGGGGCGGCTGGCAGGCCTTCGGAACGGCATGTTCCTGCTGGAAAAAAAAAAAATCGGAGCAAGGAATTCAGTTGCACTTCGGACTCAGCCTTTGGCCTGAACGAAGAGAAGGAAGTCCGAGCCCCTGAAACCTAGAAAAGACAGTGTCCGCGGCTGAGCTGGCCTGAGCTCTGGGCAGCAAATGTCATTTGTCGGGGGCTAACTTCTCCCCCGAAGTCACCTGCTCCACTTAGGAAGCCTTTTCCCCTCTCTCCACCTGGCTGACCCTGCTGGGCACTCAGTAACGTCAAGCAGGGGGCTGCTGCCCCAGGACGCCCACCCTCCCCGCCTCCGGACCGTGTGTCCCCAACACCAGGGCTCCCGCCATTATGCTCGCTCTTCATGTGCTTTCTCTCCTGCTGAACCGTGGGCCACGAAAGGGCAGCAAAGGGTCTTGTATCTCGAAGAATCCCCAGCACCATAAACCTGTCACACCGGTTGAGTAAATAAATGAACGAAGGCGGCCAGTCCAAGCCTCTGTGGGAAATACGAAAGTGGGGTTTCCATCTGAAGGACGGAGAGGGCCAGACACCTCCCACCTCAGATTCCAGAAACTTCTCCCCTCCTTTGTTCTTCCTTCAGAGTGTGATCCTTTCTCAGCCACTCCCACAGGTGACACTAGACACACCTGGGGAGACTCACTTTCATCTGTGAGCGGGGAGACCTCGAAGAGCCCCAGCTTCTTGTCTGGGTCCGTGTTCCATCACAGGAGGCCGAGAACGAGGGCCTGGCACGGTGCCTCCCCAGCGGGGAGTGAGAGCGAGCAGCTTCGGAACCCCACGGGACAGCGTTCATTCCAGGCAGTCCTGGCTAAGGCGGCTGGGGATGGAGAGCGAGAACCAACGATCCTCCCTTTCCACTCGACAGCGTGTGGATCAGGGTGACCCGCGTGAGGTGACCCGCGTGAGTTAGGCCAGCGTTCCAGCAGTGCATGCTAGAGGGGGCTGGGGACCGCGGTGCCAGCCCTGAGCGGACACAGCACAGGCCGAGAAGCGGGAACTGGGGAAGGGTGGTCATCTCCTGCAGCAATGTGACAAAGCAAAGGATAAATGAGTGTGCACGGGGCTGCCCACCCCCACCCGGCCATGCCCTGTTCGGTGTTCTGCCAAATGGCAACTTTGGGACACCTCCTGTGGCTTGGACAGAGTCCAGGAGCTGCAGTGACCACGGAGGCGGGTTGTCTGCCCACTCAGGTCCTCTGCTTTACGAATCCTCACCCTGCGAGGGGCACAGCCGGCTCAGGGCGTGGCAGGGGACGGTGGGTGGGGAGCCTCCTCCTCACAGAGCTGTTGCCCTGGCCTCCCCTCTCTCCCAGCTAACTCTGTACCCCAGGACCCACTAATCAGTATGCAAAGCAATCGGGCAGAAGGTTGGTGGTCAGACCCAGTCAAGGTCAAAGGCCCTGGTCTTCCGAGCAGGCAGGTCCCCTGTTATCTCTGGGCTCTATTTTCCTCATCTATAAATCGAAGCTGTCGTGATGGTGAAACCTGTGGGTGCACAGTAGAATTCCCTGGGGAGCCTTAAACTGCCCATGCTCGCTCCGCCCAGAGCAATCGAGTCAGTTTCTGGAGGGCGGGCCCAGATGTCGGTCTGCTGGAGCTCCCCACGTGACTCACAGGTGCACCCAGGTTGTGGTCGCAGAATTAGAAGTGAGTATGTAAGCTGGTGACATACCGCCTCAGAATATGATATGCCACCGATGTGAACGTTACGGTTACTACTCTACTATTCTGCTGAGAAAGAAAGTCCGCTCCCGGGGAAGTCTGGTTACATCTAAATTGTAAATGGCAGAGAACAACACACAAGTGATGGTCACCGGGCTTCAAGCTGCTCGGTGAGACAGTGAGAGCGACTTGACACAGCCGGTCAGCTGTGCAGACCGCAGTCCCTCTGCACTGGGCTCGCTCGTGTCTCCGAGCTGTGAGCTCTGACCCGGCCCGCTTCGTCCAGCCTGCGTCTGTGCCCGTGGAAACATTTCCAGGCGAAGCCCGGTGCCATCACATCCAGTTACGAACGGTCTCCCGGGAGACGGTGCCAGCTTTTGCATCCCAAGTTACCTCTCCTCCACAGTAAACAGATGAGTCACGGTCGGTCCCAGTAGGTCAACTAACAAGCAGCCTTGGCCTTTTCTGTCTGGCGACTTGGGCTGTCGAGACAATGCCCTCTGTGCCCGCGGAGGAGTCATAAAGCTGGGCTTGACGCCGGGGGAAGTTATCTTTGTTTGCTGGTTGTTGGGCTAGAGGGACTGGTGTTCCAGGCATTCCTGACTTCTTCGGGCTCTACGGAGATAAGGGTGATTAGGGTGAAAGGAGGCTGGGCGCCCTCGGTCACTGAAGCAGTAGGTCGAGGAGATAAGCACAGATAACGCCACGGGCGGACAGCCCCGAGCTCTACTTTAGGCATCGGCTCCTTTTTTTTTTTTTCCAAACTAAATATGTTCTGAGTGTTGTTAGCAGAAGCACAGACCAAAGTTCAGGTTTCTGCCCGTCCCATCTCTGCCTGGGTAGTGGTGCAGGGCTAGCCTTGGTCTTAAGCCAAATTTCTCTCAAATCTATCCAGTTCTGTGTCCCCAAACCACCGAAGTCTGGGGCGGAGTCATCAAGAGAGGATGTGTTCGTGCCTCCTGCCAGGACGCCACAGAGTGGCCTCATGGTGCTTCCTAATCTCAGATCACATTAGTTAACCATCGCCCTCCCCTCTTCCAACTTAAAACCCTTCAGTGACTTCTTCATCACTCTCAGGATGGAGCCTCGTCTCTGGCACGGCCTCCGAGCCTGCACCGGAACCTGGCCACCCTCCGCCTGTCTCCCCAAAGGCAGGTGGTGACGCCTCAGCTCCTTTAAGCTCCAGGCTTCCCCTCCTCCCACGTCTTGGAGCCGGTTCTCCCTCCTCCATGGGTTCCTGACACACGACTCCCTCACGCTCTGCCTTTCCCTTTGCAACGCTTCTCAGGCTTTGTCGTTACCATTTGTCAATACGAATTAAGTCTCATGAAGAAGAAAGCCACCCACACTCCTCTCCGAGCCCCTCCCCCGTGTCTGCTTAGCACCCAGCAGGTGACCCCATTCCTTTCTGAGTGAACCCTGGAAGCCCTTGCCCAAGGCAGACATCTGCGATCACTTCAGCAGGTCCCCTGGGAAGGGCCAAAGCAAAGGAGGAGAATATCGTTCGGAGGAGAATATCGTTCACAGAAGAAGCAAGACACGCTGCCTCTTCGCGTAGCAATCAAAGAGCCAATAGCCTTGCACCGACATCGTGCAAGCTCCCTACATGTGCGTCAGGTATAATGTTAGATATTTTTTTAACAGCTTTATTGAGATAGGATTGATATACAAAAAAAAAAAACAAAAAAAACCCACAATGATATATGTCACCTTGTACTAGTTAGGACAGCTATTATCAAAAAAAGAACTAAAGACTAGAGTCAGCAAGGATGAAGAGGACAAGGAGCGAGACCCCCCACGAACGCTGGTGGGGAACGGTGCAAACTGTAAAATCCTGCAGCTGCTGTGCAACTCAGTCCAGAGGTTCCTCAAAACATTAAGACTAGAACCACCATACGACCCACTAGAACCACCATACGACCCACTAGAACTACCGTACGACCCAACTATCCTTCTGGGTACGTATCCAAAAGAATGTAATATTTTTCAAAGAATTCTTTGCTAGACTCTCAAAGAAGCGAGGCCATTGATGACAGCTCAGAAAGATGGATCTAACAGCTGACAATTCTTTAGTACCTACAGTGTGCCACGCACAACAACCCTCCCATTCCGTGAATGACAAAACCGAGAAGCACAGGGCATGAAGTAATGAGCCCGGTGCTCTCGAGCTGGAACACTGGCACCATATTTGAAATCAGACACTGCTACACAGTCTCCCTGTGGAATTACCCACCACCTCCCACAATTTAGAGGCCGCACCTTTGCAGGACGATATCGCGGGCCGAGTGTGGGCAATCCATAAAAGGGTGGGGCTTGATTTCTATGCCCTCTGAATTATTTCTGAAGAATTTAGTGTGTTATCAGTGACTAAGTAACTGCGGCCATGAGGTATTTCATTACAGACTGTGTAACCTTTAACTTCATTCAAAAGACATGAAGCTCTGTGACTTCCCACCCCTTCCATGACCCAGAATTGTGCTATCTGCAAGTACACTGTGATTTGGGGGGCAGTTATTATCAATGGACATAGTCATGAGTCATCTTGGCAGGATCGGAGAAGATCCACAGCGCCTGGCTGTTTCCACGCCAGCCTCCTGGTCTGGAGGATTCACACGATGCTCTGCCTCTCCAGTTTAAATTGAGAGCACAATGCGAATGTTTTTGCAGGTCTTTCCACTTTAATGAAATGCCCTACGAAGGGGCATCTGCTGCTTTTAGTTTTGCTGGTGCCGCTTATGTCCACAGATGCATCACCCTTGAGCAGGATTAGCACCTCCTAATTATTAAAGACTCGCAGATGCTCCAAGGGCTTAGCTGTCAACGGCATTGCAGTTATTACTATTTATTGGTTAGATGGCCTCTTCCTTGTGCTCCTAAGTTATTGGCATCTTGTTGACGTCTGCTAACAAAATCGCTTCCTCTATTTCTACAAATGGTGACCATTCCTGTGGCGATTAATTCTTTCCCAATTTCTTGAACCTGAGAAATAGATTATTCTACTACAAGGAACCCAGAAACGCAGACACACCCCCTTGTTGATAATAACACACGTTCATGAAGCGTCAGGCACTTTATATGAACTTTCTCCTTTAATCGCCTCGGCGTCCTTATACACGCTTACTGTTCTCGTGCCCACTGCACAGATGGGAATACTGAACATAGAGTTTGCTCGTTTGTTTTTTGTGGTCTGTCAAATGTCACACAACCAGGAAGTAGCAGAACTGGGACGTCAAGTCCCGAGACTGACTTTAAGGGCCCACGTGCCTTAAGCCACTGTGCTGTGCTATTCTCTGGTCCCTGCACTGGTTTTCATTTGAGGTGTGTCGTCCATTATAGCTGGAGCCATGAACACTTGATTGCTTGTTTATCAAAAGTACAATCCTGAGTGACGAGGATGCATTTTTCAACATCATTCCATTTCTGTTATACACATGCTCCCCGCTCCCCGTGCACACACAACTGTGCTCTCAGAGAATCCCCAAATGCAGGCATATAAACTCTGATGTATTTTCCTTTTCAGTGGATCAAACTGATCTCTTTTTTATATACAATCCCCTTACCAGTTCTGAGGAGATCTAGAACCTGTTGCCTATATGCCTTTTTAGAAATTAGGATGGCCTTTCTGAAAAGGGATCAATTTCCCTGGGGAAAAAAAAAAATAGAACTCCAAGGACAGTAAGATGGAGACTACAGAGCTGAGCAAGATGGCGCTTACCTCTTCAAACAGGTCGAAATAATGTTTGAGACCTCTTAGGGTTGATTTCGTTGCACCTTGGAAACGAACTGCATGACAAATTGGGTTGCATGAACATGTCCTCTGCATCCCTCGGAGCAGAAGCAGCACTGAAATTTCCTTCTAAAAAGCACTGCAGGCTGTGACAATCACCAGGCAGTTGTATGCAATGTGAGAAGCCAGAGAGCTGGGCTAAGCCTCGGCCTCACTCCTGCTAGTCTTACAGTGCTGGGCACATTACGATCACGTGAGGTCTTGGTTTTATTTCTTCAGCACGAGCCCATTGATACCTGCTCTCCCTCCAGACTCTTCAAAGGGTTAAATGAAATAACATGGGAAAGCTGCCTAGCATGGGTGCTTAGCACACAGTAGGCCCTTGTGAAACGTGGCATCTAAACCTAACGTGTTAGCAGGCTCAGTTAATGCTGCAGGAAATATCGACACTTCCTTGGAAGGTAATTTGTTAAAACAAGCATATTGCCAGGTCTCAGATCATCCAACTTCAGAGGCTTAACGAAAGCGAAGTTTCAGTTAATATACAATGAAACAGTAAAGAAACAAAACGGAAAAATAAATGATTTGAAGACTGTTGGGAAAAATAAGTAGTAGTGTCTAACAGTCATTTTCTTTCTTCTAGATCCCGGATTGGGGGAGGGGAGTTGATTATTCTCGTTTTTAAATTTACTGATGTTAGTTTAGTGAACTTTTTAGTTAGACTACTTAACGTTGGAAGGGGCGAGGCTAGATAAAGGCTAATAATCATTCTATGACAGGACAAAAAGTATAAGTCATAGCAACTTTTACAGAATAAAATCCATCTTTCCCCTTAGGGACAGTGACTATTATGTGGACAGAAACCAGAGGAAACACTTTAACAGCATTGTTCGCTGAATAGAATTTCTGTAACTAAATCAAGCACATTATTTTATCACGGGCCATCTACCAGGGCATAGAAATGATGTTGTTGGTACAGGCTCGACTTTCTGGAGATGTTTTACTGAGAAGATTTTGTGAATGGCCATTCTTGTCTTTTTAAGATAAACGTTGATGAATACGCCGAGGAACCGACCATCATGAGACCAGACTCATTACCTGTGTGATCTGTGTCTTTTTTCCCCTGAGAATAGGACTCTCGCCTGCGTGTCTGTGCTGCCGTGATGAAACTAAACGTCACCTTCTGTCTTGCTGAGAAGCGTAGCTGGCAGGGTGACACCCGTCACAGTCAGTCATCCAGCCCTTTGCCTTCTTCCTCTCCCCGAAAGCAACTCATCAACAGAACCCCTGCTCCCACTATTCTAGCCTTCCAAAAAAGTTATTGTTGTCGTTAGTGGCTTACAATTCACTGCAGGAAAGTGGAAGATGATTCTGTGCCTCTGTGGCTCTTTACCTTCTTGAGAATTGTTTGTGAAATGAAGCAAGGCTGGAGGGGTGGGTGCTCTGTGACATGGAAGAGGCTCAGGATCAATTATTTTAATCGGCAGGAGTAGTGCTGACTGGTGCTACAACCAAACACTTGAAACCACTGCCGCTTACTTCCCTGTGTCGCCTGTCTAAACGACGTGGTAGATGCTGGATGGTGGGTTAAGTGTCATTTTGCCTTTAGCAAAAAGAAAAGAAAAAAGAACCTAAAATATCTCTGCTGACATGCAATTCATTCATTCATAAAATATTAACTGAGTGCATATCTGGACAAAGTCTTTTGTGAGTTGCTATGGTGATCAGAGCCAGGACACAGCATTCGAGAGGAAGCCAAAACTCTCAAGATCAAGATTCTAACACACTAATGCCATGGTTGTTTTAAAAAATCAAAACTAATGCAAAAAAAAAAAAATGAGCAAACTATCAAAATTTCCAATAAAGACAGAATCGATAACAGCGACACGCCATATTAGAGCCTGAGGCAAAGGGAAAATCTGCAAGGGAAAAGGAAAAACACTGATCTTGTCTTCATTGAAAATTTTGATATTTAGTTCATCATAAAGATTTTTGCACTAATTTTTATTTTTTTTTAAATATCACATTACAATGCTATTTATTTGACTGAGATTTTTGGGGGGCCCGCTTAAATTTTGTGTCTGAGACAAGTGCCTTAATTACGTCACTTAGGCCCAGTCCCATGGGGATATGAAGATGCTATTATTTGGGAGTTTATACTAAGAACAGGAGCACTAAGTGCTCTATGCAAATTACTGTGTCACAAATGAAAAGCAATAAATGCAGAGAGAAGAGTTATGGAGAAAGTCACAGGAGCTAAGAGGAAGGTGAGCTTATGTCCACAGTGGGGGCCAGTGGAGGCTTTGGACCAGGCGGTGTTTTTCGCAGGATCCCAGCATGCTTTGGTGTGGCAGAGCAGTCAGGGCGTAATCACTAATCACCAGGGCTATGAAAGTCAAAGTCACAATGAGATGTCGCCTCACAGCTGCCGTTATGGCCATCATCAAAAGGACAAGAAATAACAAGTGTTGCTGAGGATGTAGAGAAATTGAAACCCTCACGTACTGCTGTGGGAATGTAAATGGACACAGCCACTATGGAAAACAGTATGAATACTTCTCAAAAAATTAAAAATAGAGCTAGCATGGGATTCAGCAATGTCACTTCTAGGTATTTACTAAAAGAAAACAAAAACACGAACTTGAAAAGATATGTTTATAAACTCCCATGTTGATCGCAGCATTATTTACAATAGCCAAGACATGCAAACAACCTATCAATGTATCTATCGATGAATGAGCGGATAAAGAAGATGTGGTGCATATATATAGGATGGAATATTACCTGGCAATAAAAGGGAAATCCCATCATTTACTACAACGTGGATGGAGCTTGAGGGCATTATGCTAAGTGACATAAGTCAGACAGAGAAAGACACATGTCCGTGAGATCTCACGTATGTGTGGACTGTAGAAACAACGGTAACAACTAGCCGAGCTCACAGGTACGGAGACAGGTGAGTGGCTCCCAGAGGAGGAGAGGGGGCCAGCGTGGAGGTGAAATGGTGGAGGGGGTTGGAAGGTGCCAACTGTCTGTTATAATATAAGTCCTAGGGACGTGATGGACAGCATGGGGACCATATTTAACAATACTGTGTTGTATATTTGAAAGTCTCTAAGGGACTAGATCTTAAACGTTCTCATCACATGAAAAAAACTTGTTACTGGCCGTGTGGGGATGGGTGCTAACTGGACTTACTGTGGTGCTCATGTATAGACGAGGACCCCAGACATCCTAATCAGATTTTTTTTTTAGGCGAGGCAAACCTTGGTTGACCTCACAGATTGCAAAGAACTTGTCAGCTTACAATCCTTTATTTTTTATTTTATTTTTTTTACGTCTACAGCACTTAGTCTTCCTAGGTGGTCTCCCATCCAAGTACTCACCAGGCCTGACCCTGCTTAGCTTCCGAGATCAGATGGGATCGGGCTTAATCAGGGTAACATGGCTATAGACCTGAATCAGATTTTAAGTGAAATAAGAAACATGACTAGTTCAAAATGGCGGCAGGGGTGGGGGCAGAATCTATGGGCTATAAACGAAGGAAGGATGCCAGGTGTTGAAGAAAGCGCGTGTTTACGCAGAGCAGAGCATGTCTGGAGTCCTCCCCGTGGCAGAGGGGGGAGGCTTTGCAGGGATGGATTCCTTTTACAAGGTTTCACATAAACAAGGCCCTCTTCCCAGTTCTGTGCACGGAGACAGAAGCTGGCGGGTGGAAGCAGGTGGATCAATCACGCTCGTGAATGGCGAAGGAGACGCCTGCACCGTTCTTTGTTTACCGAGCGAATCCTCTCCTCCAGGACCGGTTTCTGGCTCAGCAACTGCAGCCTGTCATCGTCGGGATCTGGTTAATGTTCACACCAATGACGAAAACCCTGGCGTGGAAAATCAGTGTTATAAGCCACAGATACGCAAACACTGAGGAGAAAGTGAGACTTCAGAATCCGCTAAAAATTCATATCCAGGATGGAATCAGGTCTTAGCTACATGGTTTGATTCTAAATCCTGTCATTCATTCAAAGTCCATCATTCTTCTTCTTTTTTTTTCTTCTTTTAGGCATGCATCATCCTTTATTTACGACTAACCACCTTCGATTGACCGGGTTCAGAAACAGAAATGACAAGGTGGTTTTGACCCTCTTCCTTGTCTTGAATGAGCTGAGTCACTTTGGGACTCTATCCCAACCCGGACGCAGGGCACATCGCTGGCAGGCAAGGTGCTCCCTGTACAGGGTGAACGGGAGCGTTAAAAATAAATGGTAGAGATCACGGAACACACAGAAAGTCTAATCTGGACTATTCGGAGGCCGAACGGCGGTATGGCTACCATAAACAACTATTTGTTGAATTAATTAGTGAAGAGCACACCACCTGAAGATTGTATTTTTCTATAATTAGCTCACAGTCATGTAATATTTCATCGAGAGGGAGAGAATTAAGCCACCTGAAAATGAAATCTATGGCGTCTGACACCCCCAAAGGACGTTCCCATTCCTTTTTCCAGGCGGGGCCATTGTTTTTGCCTTCGACCTGACGGCTCTAACTCACATGTCCGCTGGAGCTCGCACCTCACCCGGAGGCTCTACTTTCCCAGAAAACCCAAACAATCCAGTGACCAGACCAGAAAAGCAAACTATTTCAAGAATGGAAAAAGTTGTGGCCTAAAGTGGATTAATTGACCTGCTTTCAGCACATGGATAGAAATAGGTTTTCAGAGACTCCGAGGATGTGAGCATCGAAAGGGAGTGTGGGCGTCACCTGGGCCAGTGGCTTTTGGGCACGTTAGAGCAGTGGCCTTCTTCTCCTTGGGAGGTCTCTCTGCGCCTCCCCCTCCCACCCCACCCTGACTAACGTGGGGGAGGGGGCTGGAAACCTCTATCGTGGTTTTCCCCCAACTCCAGACGAAGCCAGCTTTAAGAAGAAAATCTCTGAAGTTAGAAAATCCCCAAGGAAACAGAAGCCCTAGAAGTTTAGACGCTTTGCTCCGAGTCACACAGATGTAGGAATCGGGTTTGGGAAATAGCTCCTGGCGCCAGATTATCAGCTTTTCGTATTGTGCTTACAAACAGGATACGAAGGGACCCATTTCCCATGGCACTGCGCGCATGCCCACGCGTTCGCGGTTTCGTCTTCATTTGACTAAGGTCGGTGCCCCCTGACCTTTTTCAGAAAAGGAGCCACGCACAGTGTCTGTGTGGTACCCTAGGCGAACGACCAGAGGCCACCGGACCCGGGCTGGGAAGCTCTTGGCTCTGCAGCCTGGCTCCCCGCTCCTCCAGGGAAGACAAAGGAAGGAGAAGATTCTGGACTGGCGGAGATCTAGCTACGCCCTCAGCGCCCGTAATTCACCATGTTCTAGTTCAGGAGCAAGATCTACGTACCGGGGACAGGGCCGCGCGCTCAGCGAAGTCAGCGCAGCCTCCCTGTCATGAGTGAGGAGCCATGTTCTTTCCACTCCACGCAATTTTCTTAGCACCTGTTTGGTCAAATCTCTATTCTAAAGGCTGCGGTGAAAACGAAGTTGAAAGAGGTCATGAGATAAGTGTCTGACCAATGCTGTCGAAGACGGGACGACCCGGTGTTCCCAGAGCGAGGGAAGGCCTCACGGAGGAGAGATCTCTGGACCGTCTCTGGAATAACGAGCGGGGTTTAGACAAGGAATAAGGCCACCCAGGTAAAGCGACAGGCTGGACAGTGGGAGAATTCAAGCCTCGTTCGGGGAAAGGTTGGCTTTATGGTTTTCGAAGGGATGGAGCTCGCGGAGAGGCAAGGCAGGCCACGACTGTGGAAGGCCTGGGGTGCAGAACCACAGAGACTGAACCTCACCCTCCATTCGTCCCGAAGACAAGATGTTGGACACTCACTGGGTGCTGGGCGCTACGGTAGGTAGGTGTTGGGGATGCAAATGTAAGGTGACAGTCTCGAAAGTAGGAGAGAGATGTGAAGAAACAAAGGGTCATAAGTCCTACGATTGAAATCGCTATCAAAAATGACAGGTCAAAAATGGAGGTGGTCAGCTCTATATGGAGCGTAGGACCGCCCGCAGGGACAAGGCCGGAGGGGACACCACAGTTTACAATTGAAGGTTTAAGAAAACGGGGCTCCTGGGCCGGGAATGTGATCAGAGCTGCGTTTCAGCGAGGTCGCCCTCACTGGGCTGCGCGGTATGATTTAGAGAGAAGAATAATTGGGGATGAGGATCCCAGTTGCGAGGTTCTCACCTGGTTCGGAGGGGGAGACGGTGACGGAAGGGGACACGTGATGGACTGGGCTGGGCCAAGTGTCACATGGGGTGATGCTTTGCGTAGCAACTACCTACAGCGAATTCTAATTCGCAAAATTAATCTACGAGACCACACTCGGGTCTATTTTCCCGCCAGCTCTGGAGGAGTAGCACCAAAGGCTGATACAATCCAGACACTCACAACACTCCCTCATCCCTGTGACTACGAACCGTCGTTCATCCACTCAGTCCTAAATAAATGGCTCCTCTCTCTAAACACACCCCTTTTAAACCCATCTCCTGGTATTTTGACTAAGAACCTTTTAAACTATCCCTCCACTCTTTGCGTGCAAAGTAAATAAATCTTGCCAAAGAAGATTTATGGGAAATAGGGTCGTAATCTCCAAATATTTGAAAATTTAAGCATACGCTTTTTTTTTTTTTTTTTTTTTTTTTTTGCGTAAATGGAAGAAAAAACCTTTCGGCCTCTGACCCCCAGGGGCTTGCTATACATAATGCTAATAACTCCAATAACTCTCTCAGCAACCCTATCTGCACCCCCACACCTATTATGGCTCAGAGGTAAGTGGAGAAAGATACTTTCAAGAAATTAACCTGGAGAGCAGAGGTGAGAGAAGCTTAGAGACGCTAATAAGAGGGTGGACTCGGCAGCCTTTTTCTTTCTCAATATATGAGAAGAAAGTTCGTTCCTGATGATGGGTGATGGGATGGGCAGGCAGATAGGTTATATCCGGATCAGTGGGGCAATTTACACATAGTAGTCACTCAATAAATATTTATGGAACTGAATTTCAAGGGAGCAGATTTTAGACGAATATAGGAAAAAACTTGTCGACAATGAAAGCTGTGTAATCATGATGACTAGAGGGGCAAAGAGCTTTCTAACCGCCCTTTTCTCCTCCTCCTCCTCCTCCTCCTCCTTCCTCTTCTTCATTCACAAAAACATGATTCGTGATCACAATTATCACCGCGTGAGAAAGACCATCCCGGAACTAACTGCGGGAGATACAAAGTCCCAACTGCCAAGGAGATGACAATTTAGTGTATTGGGGGTGGGGAGGGGGCAAGGGAGCAGATAACTAGAAATAATGATAGAAATTAGGGTAAGATGCAGCAATTTCTGCTCATTTAATGACAGAGGGGTTCAAAGGAAGAATGATTACATCGGAGCGAGAGAATCAGGAGAGACGTTTCTAGAGGATGAAGAGCATTTTAATAAAATACAGAATGGACGGAACAAAGAGAAACACAGGCACCGGTCATCTGTTACATTGTGGCTGCAGCACAGGGTACAGATAGCAGAAAGCTTGTTGGGATCGTATGGCAGAGTTTATTAGGGGCTGAAGTGAGGAGTTTGCACTGGATCTGGGTTTTGTTCCAATAAAATGATAGTATTTAAACTGTATTTTGGGGAGGCATTTGGCGGCAATGAAATGAAAAGATTCTAGGGAAAAGAGGAGAAAAAAAGGCAAAGAAACAAGTGGACCGGCAACAGTCCAGAAGTAAGATAATGATGATCTGAACTAAAGATGGAGGGAAGGGAACTGACATGGGAGACACAGTAAAGCGTGAGGAAGGCACTAGAACGGCCCTAAGATGCTGAGTCTAGATAACTTAAGTTAGTTCTACTGATGGAAATAGAACACAGAGAGAATCATCTCAAAGAAAGAAAACACGAAAAAGAGAGGAAAATGCAGAAAAGCTGCTCCTTAGGAAATATGTTGAACTGTATACCCCCCATGCCTGTTTCATTTAGATTTCAAACACGTCTGAGTCACAGCTTTTCGGGATCTTGCATAGAGTTTATTACAAATAGTGAGGAAGTTAGCGGAAGATGGACTATTGTATACAAATGCGTATGGATTCAAAGTTACGGCTCTGATAACCACACAGTATTCGCTCATTCTCGTCGGCTTTCCTAAGTGGAAGAGAGAGGAACGTAGACGTGGCAAGTTCCTCAGGGACCTGGGTACACCTGAACAGAACGTGCCATTTATTTCACATGGGAAAAGTAAGAAAAAGCACTGGTTTAAGAGATTAGAATTTTGTTAACCAACGTCACCATAATAAAAAATGAATTAAAAAAAAAAAAAAGAATTCAGAGCCTGTGAACTTCTTGGAATAGTGTCAGAAAGTGTTGAGGAAAATAGGAAGAAATAACTGGATTTTAGCGTGGGCCCCCATCAGTGGATCTGGCCGGAGGGGGTCCCCTCTGTTTGTTTCATCGGCATCACTCGGAAGGGGGCACCCGAATGTCTTCCTTCTTCTTACCCACGTGTAAATGAATGATTTGAGTCTTATGACAACTCCACCCGGCCCAAACTGTGACTTAATCCTGACCCGTCTTCAACCAACTGGGGGCGAATTATGAATAACAGGAGCATGGGCGTTGGGGTCAGAGTTCGGGGTTCGAAGCCTGCTGCCCCAGGTAGTAGCTGTGGTAAGTTAACGAAACCTCTCCGTGCCTCAGTTTCCCAATCTCTCAAAGGAGGCTGAGCGTGCTGGCCTCCGAGGACGGTGGTGGGGTTGGAAGAGACGATGGGCGTGCTGCCGACCGTGGGAGGTGCTCGGTGAAGAAGGATTCTCTCCGAGCTCTCAGCCCACCCCCAGAATTGTGGTCAAGATCGGGCTCCGAGCCACAACGCGGATGAGAAAGCCAAGTGCCAGAAAACCAGGCTCGCCCAAACTGCTCACTGAGAGAAAAAGAGAATTTTGCTTTAGATATAGCTTCAAGGAGAAATATTGTTTCTCTTTCAACTAATATGAATCTATTTAATATTTGAGATGTTGGCTAAACTTACTGTTAGTATTGTTTTGTTTTGTTTTTTAATTCAAGCAACAGCAGACCAGAAATTGAGGAATTAAGTCTTCTGCAGACAGGTCAGCGCAACCACACTGCTCCTCCCGTGTCCTTTCTGCTCAGAGATTAACTGTAACTATTTCATTTCATTTTATACTTTCCCAAAATGGCATGTGGCTACACTAATTCACTTAACATAACTATTTCCTGTTCAGTTTTCCATTTCTATTCAAATACTGTATAAGATATTGCACTATTCCTCACGTGAGCAATAACCAGTAATTGTAATTTTCCTTTCTAGACTTACATAACAAATGACCCACCCATAAGGCGTCTGATTCTAACCAATTGTGTGACCTTAGGAAATTTACTTATCTTCCTTGGTCTCAGGTCTTCAGACAAAAAGAACAGATTTAATAATGTCTTATTGCTATGAAAATTAGTTGTTGGGAAGATTTAGATATATACATAAATTGCCTAGCATAATCCTCTTTCCAGCTTCCTGTAATAAGGGAAGATAATAATAATTCAGATTCTGAGTGTGCCAGAACTAAGTGCTTTTTACAAACTCACTCAATCTTCTCAAAGGCCTCAAGATTGGAACTATGATTATCCCCATTTTACAGAAGAGGAATCTGAGGCACAGGGAACTTGCAAAAGGTCACTTACAAGTAAGCAGGGTCCAGTCTAGGCAGTTAGTCCCAGAGGTTGGATTCACATGTTCTACAAACCTTGTCAAATGTGGGTTCGTGACATCAACATTTTTGGAAGATTCCACATGCTTGCGGTCCATAAATTTTTGAGAAAGAAGGCCAGGATCTTTATCAACAGAGTCAAAGTGCTGGACAGAAGTTTAAAATTTCTTTTGGTTTGATCTCTTTTCTCAGGTAATACTACTAGACCCAAATCAAATCAGTAGACGGCTGTCCAGCCACACCTCCCCCGACTTCACTAAATGTGCTTTTAACTTAACCAAGGTATCAGAGGAAAACAAAATCAGCCCTCTGAGTCTTAAATAAATTGCCTCCTGGACTTTGGATGCGTAAGGAAGATATGCCTTATAAGACTACTGGTCAAGTTCCAATCCTTCTCATTGAAATATTGACTCTGTAGCCATGTGTGTATCAACTCACTCTCCCCTGTGGGATTTCTCTAACACATGGATCTGGAAAATTCAGAAGGATCCCTTATTTTCACACACACACACACAGTCTTTGTATGTACTTTATTGTAATTTATAAGTACTCTACCTTCTTTACCGAAGACTTAGAGAGGTTTACACCACGCCAGTGTAAACAAATATAACGATTAAATTGATACGGTATAAATATTTCTTCCTATTGACTGAGGGCTACTGCCAGGTGGTCCGACATTCATCTTTCTTTCCACCTCCACCCTCACTAGTAAAAAGCGATATGCCTTCATTTTCTTATACAGAGAAATCCCACCCTCTCTCTGTTGTGTCTCCTCCCTCCATAACTTTCCTGGGCCGAATCACCCTGCTCAACTGTTCACATCAGGCCGTCTCATCAAGGCGGAAGGAGTTCTGAAGTCAGCTGCTAAAAGAGTCTCTTTTTACCCCATTCTGTTATCTTAAGTTTGTCTGCGACCCAAGTGAGAAATGCATCCTGGGAACAAGCAGCCTTGACAATGAGGTGGCAAGTGCTAACCCCTCCCTTCAAATCGAGGCAGCCCCCTCGGACCCACAGGCAGAAACCCAGATTCCAGAATTCATGCAGCTGTCAATGATGTCCCATCCCAGAGATCGCCCTCATCTTGAGGAAGAGGCTGTTTTACATTTTCCCCAACTCTTGAGGCCATGAGCTGAGGCAGGGTGGGGAGGGCGAAGAGATGGGAAATGGGGCGAGAGAAGCAGTTACGTAGTGGGGACGGGTCCCTAGGCACCGTGGGGTAAGAACAAAGGCACCGATTGAAAGACGTATGGACAGAGCTTAGGGGACTCGACTGGAGGTGAACTGGAGAAAGACCCAGAAGCTTCATTCGGCTGGGATCCCTACGAGGGTCACCGGGAGACTGAAAATCGGGTCTAGGTCTACTGGGAGGTCACCGCTATTTATCCTTCGCTGCCATTTTTCTCACCCTTTCTCTATTTCTTTTACCTCATGGTCAGCATTTATTTCTAATTAATATTTATTTAACATCAACTATGGGCTAGATATTTAGAGAACAGATTAAGAAGAAATGACTGGATCCTACCCTTAAAAACTTTTTAGGTCTTTCCCCGAGAAAGACCTGGGATTCTTCTCGAGCCGCTGTGCTGTGTGACTCTCAAGCCAGCGTGAAGCCCATTTAGCCCAGATTCAGTCTCGACCATCTTCAAACTGGGCGATAAAGAACATAATAAGAATTAGTGAAATTCTCAATTATTCCAAGTACATGGACTTTGGCACACGATAGGGAAAACGTATTCGCGAAAGTTAAAAATGCCTCAAGAAGCGACGTGCGTACTAAGCCCTACAGGACTTAGTACGGGCTGGGAAGGGGGACCGTCGGGGGCCGGAGGAGGGCGTCTCACCACTGCAACGGCCTCCGGCACCACTTCTGAGTCAACGCCAGCGGCCGGTTTCTCCTCCTGGAAACTATTTTGCCATCAAAGAAAAATGCTATTTCCCCCTCATTTAATTATGTGGACATTTGCTAAATTAAATGCATTAAGAGGCTGGGAGCCAACGTCTACAGAGGAGAGAGCTCAGACCGCTCTGTCTTCTGCCTGTCTGCGTTTCCTTGAGAACAGACCCCGGGCGATGGAAAATGTGGTCGAAGTTTCAGCGTTCATGCTCGGAGGAAAACCACCTTTCCTGTCCCCGCCGTTGGCCAGCCGCACCGGGCAAGGTGAAGACCAGCTGAGTGAAAAGTCGCTTGTGCAAAATCCAGCTGAACTGTCAGCTGAGCTCTGTAAGCGGTGACTGGGAAACAAGAATTGAGGGGAAACGAACCTCCAGCTTAAGATACATTGCTTTTTATATATATACACACACACACATATATTCTTTACTAACACCAATATATATATAGTTTAACACCAGAAAATATATATAAAAAAATATTTTTATTGCATACATATACATGTAT
>NW_011889151.1:103640-109905 GCF_000151845.1 Pteropus vampyrus
TGCCCAGCAAAGTCACCTCCTTGTCCTCACTCCCTGGCCAATCTGACATGCTTTGGAGTCTGTACATGGCGTTGGTGAAGCCTATAAAAGCTTCCCCTGATTTTAAATTCCTCAGTCAACTTCTGGGCCCCTTTAAACTGTGAACAAGACGACCCTTGTTCTGGAAAATCTATCGCTTCTTGCCAACACACACACGCACACACACACACACACACACACACAGCCAAAAACACGACTGTTGGGCAAATAAATCTTTCCAGAGAAAATAGATTCCTTTCCAATTCAGTCAACTGTACTGAGCTGGAAAGGGAGAAATATCATTCTTCCAGCATGAAGGGAAAACAAGATCTCTCCTTGTTTACCCTGTCTAGCCCGTTTCAAAAGAAGGTCAGTTTAATGCCTTCGTTAAAAAAAAAAAAATCTCAAGTGTTGTTTATCAAAAGACGTTTGGTTCCCTTCAGGCTGGGAATCACATCGGAGCGCTGTGCCTTTTCTCTTTGACCTAAGACACCCAAGGCTGAATTCCTTGCTGCTCTGGAGATGTTCATGTGCTGGGAACAGGGAAGGCACAGGGAAGGGACGAAGTTTGGTGAGGTAGGATTCTTTGCTGTCGGCCAGCCTGTGCCCCACCCAAATCCTGAGCTGGAAGTATTGAGCTTACGAATTGGTCTCCATTTTATTCAAGGCCACACATATATCCTGTGCTTACTTTTGCTGATATTCCTCATAATTTGTGGACTTGAATCATCTCCTGCGAGAAAACAGAATAATAAAATGCCTGGCTGGGGAGACAGAATTTAAACGGAACACAGAGCTGTATATTCCCCGGCATGCTCTTCAGAGCTTACTGGAGTAAAGAAGCGAGTCCCAGGCATGGCCACATTAACCGGAGACCGAAGAGTCCAGCTTCCCAGCTGCTCAGCATGACAATAGGCCTCCCATGCGTGTCGCACATTGACGTTGCTTAGTAAAAGTCTGGTGGAAAAAAAAAAATCAAATCTGTTTCAAAACCTGATAAATCTGGGAGATTAAACTTAAAAAAATTATAAAAAAATGTTCCAACGACATAGATTAACCTTGAGGACATTATGCCAAGTGGAACAAGCCAGTCACAAGAAGCCAAACACTGTTTGATTCCATTTGAAGGAGGTGTCAGAAGCAGTCAAACTCTTAGAAACAGAAAGCGGAATGGCGGTCACCAGGGAGGGAGACGGGAAAGGGAGCCGTGTTTAACGTGGACGGAGTTTCAGAGTGACAAGATGAGAAAGTTCTGGAGATCTGTTTTATACCAGTGTGACTATTCTCAACACTGCTGAGCTGTACACTTAAAAATTAAGATGGCAAATTCCATGTTATGTGTTTCAACTACTAGTAAAAGAAATTGTTATCTACATGATGATTTCCAAAACTAGAGAATAATACACTTAGAACGGATTTGAGAGAGAGAAGTCATCTGGTCACCCTCTCACCCAAAGCACGATATTCCAGTAGCTAATGCAGAGAAAGGTAATCATTTCATACATTTTCGTTTGTTTCAAGTTTTGTTAATACTTGTCTTACCTCATCCGTGGTTACCATATGCTTATTATACCATATGTACTTCTTTCTTTGTCTCATTCCAAACCAATTCCAAGCAGAACGCACAGTCTGCTCCGCCTGATGGCGCTGGGGCAGAAGTGAGCCCCCAATGGAAACAGTTGCCTCCTCCCTTCCCATTGTTTCCTGGCTGACACCGTATGGATCTTCCAAGGTCTGAGAGGCAACAAGATTTGTTTTAGAATTAATATTCCGAACGCAGAGGAGGAGTGGGGGAAACCTGCGGTCCCCTCAGGGTGCAGCCACGACTCTCCGTGGGACCCGGTTCGAGGGCCTTTCTCGCCCCACTCAGTGTGGCTCCGGGGACTGGAGGAGGGGAAGGTGCATTTCACATGTCTCTTCCCAGAAGCACAGAAGGTCTCATGCCTGGTCCAGAGAAACCTCTATTTCTAATGACTGAAGTAGGGGAAAAAATGCCATCTTGTTTCTCCCACAAACTCATATTATCTGAGAATGAGACAGACAAGGTGTTGATTTTATAATACAGGATTTAAAACATCAGACCTGTGCTGTTCAGCGTAGGAGCCACTGGCCACACATAGCTACTAAGCCCTTGAAATGTGGCTCGTCCGAAAAGAGATGCGTCTAAGAATAAAATACACATCAGATTTGGAAAATAATACAAAAAAAGAATGGAAAATAACTTGTCAATAACTTTCATATTGATCACACATTGAAATTACATTTTGCACATATTGGATTAAATAATGTGCATTATTTTTTTCCCAATGAGTTTTTTTTTTAATTAAAATCAATTTGACCGGTTTTTGTTTGTTTGTTTGTTTGTTTTTACTTTCTTATTATGGCTACTAAAAAATTTCAATGACATATGTAGCTTGCATTATATTCCTATTGGACAGTAGTGATATAGACTGTTCTATGAAATTTAGAATGAGTAAGAATTGAAGGTAAAGGTCTACAATGATATAAAATAATAATAATAATAATAGCTTTTATGACACATCCACTATGTGTCTGACACTTAATCATAAGATTTTATTTACTCCTAATAACATTCCTGAAAGGTAATTATTATAAATCCCATTTATTGACAGTTAAGCATCTTGCCCCAAATTGCATAGCTTCCTAGTGACAGAGCTGATAAATTCAAGGGTTCTGGCACCAAAAGACTTGAGCTTCCCAGTCTCTTAAATATTCTTCACCTCACTTTATTGTTACGTGACACCTCCTAACTGTAGTTCACAAGTTTGACGACCTTAAAAATCAGTTACCTATTCTTTCTTTTTTTTAATCATGGAGAAGAACTTAATAGAAACATTGGTCCTTAAACTATAAAAACTAACAGCATTTAAGTTGGAGAAAATTCCCAATTAAGATTCAATGTTTCCTAAACACAGAAGAAAAAGGGAATTAATTTGATAGGGGAGAAGTTCATGTTGATTGACTACTATCTCCATCAGGGTGTCCCATAAGTTCATAATTCTAAACAGTGCAACATGGAAAACACAGTCTTTATCCCCAAACCAGCTCCTCCTCCTTTTTCTCTATCTTGGGTTCCGTCATCTGAATTTACCCAATCAAGCGGGCAACACCGTTATTTCCTCCATCCCTCTCATTTCCTTACCGACTTTCAGTCTCGCCAGCTGATAGCGCCCGGGTTTCTTGACTTTGCCTGCCCAGTACAGACGGTGCTTTCTGATGGCTGTGCCAGTCCCGTACCCAGCAGAACATGGCCCCATATCCAGCCAACGCAAGGCATGACTTGGCTTTCTAATCCTTTCCAGTGAAAAAGGTATACGATTATAGCTCGCCGTTCTGTTAATTTGCCAAGTTACTTACGATTTCTTAGCTTTTTGAGTTTATTGCTCTGTAAATTTCCCATTGATATACTTCGCCCATTTTTCTAATGAGGTTAATTTTTCTTGTCGATTGGTTTGATTTCTTGCTTGAGACGTGTTCCTCTGGATAGAAATCCCTGTTCAACTGAAACATTATAAAGGCTCTTCTCCTATTTTGAAAGAAGTTTCTAACCTAACCCATGTGCCCTTTATATAACGGAAATTCATAACTTTAATGTACTTAATAACCCATTTTATACCTTATGAGATTTTTTAAAACTTTTTGTTTAAGAAGTCCTGTACTGCCTCAAGATCAAACACCATTCAGAATAAATTTATCATGGATCTCAAAGATTTAACTAAAATTTTGGTGAGATTAGATTGCATTTACCAGAAAAACGTGGGGAGAGTTGATACATTTATAATGTTAAGGCTTCTCCCCCAAGAACTAGGAGTCTCTCATTCACTCAGGTTTCTCCCATGTCCTTTGTTAGAATGTTTCGGTTTTCTCAAGTAGGCTAAGTATTCTTGGTTAAATAAATTACCAGACATGTTTTAGTAGTCGTTGCTATGTGAATGTTATCTTGCTTTTTATTTAACATTTCTAAGTTGTTTGCTGTTGGAAAAGCTCCGGTAATTTGATCAGATTGCCATCAATTTCTAACAGTTTGCCTGTTGATCCTATTGGTTATTCTGAGTAGATAAGAATACCATCTGCAAAAACCAATAGTTTGCTTCTTTTTTTCCAATCCTCTTATTTCTCTTTCTTTCCATCAGTTTTGGCCAGGATATTCCAAAATTATAGTATTGGTTGTACTATACAGTAGTTTCTGACAGTGCGAATTTTTATCTTGTTTACAGTCTTAATAGGAATGCACTTAAAGTTTCTCTGCTAAGTATAATATTTACTGAGGGTTTTAAAATATTATCGTCATCCATTTAAGAGAATTAAATCCTTTTCTACTCTTAGTTTGCTAAGAGTTTTTATCATAAATAGGTAAAGAATTGTCAAATGCTTTTTCTATATCAACCGATATTATCACGAGATTTAAAAATTTTTAATCTATTGATGGTCTGACTTTTGTTGGCAGAATCTCTAAAAATGAACCATTATTAATCAAGCTGTGTTCTTTTAAAACATACTATTGGAATCAATTAGCTAATATTTTAAAAGAATTTTCATCTACTTGCATAAGACAAAGAAGGTATAAATTTTTTAATACTGTGTTCATCTGATTATACTAAGATGAGATGAACTTGGCGGATTTTGGTTTTGTCTCTTTTTGAATACAAATAATGCAGATGAAAAATTATTGTTCCTCAAGAGTTTGATAGAATTTACCTCAAAAACCATATAGACCTACAGTTTTTTGAGAGGGGAGGTTGTAAATTATAATTTAATCTTGTTAAAACTTATTGGTCTATTCAAGTACCTTATTTCTTATGCCAATTTTGATATTCGATATTTTTTCCATTTTGTCTAGGTTTTTAAATTTTTTAGTTCATAAGACTTTTAGTATTTTCATGTTTTGAAAATGATAGCTACTGCTAGAAATTTCAAATAATATAGAAAAATTTAAAGAAGAAATTGAAAAGTTTATCCCAAATCCTATGCCCCAGAAATAATCATGGAAGCATCTCTCTATATGTAGATAGCTATAATTTTAAAGCAGACGTTTCTCTGTATGTAGTTATAATATTATTATTAATAATAACAAACACATATAATACTTAAGATTATTACCTACAGATGCTAATAGAAGAATTATATACATATACAAATAGAAGAATGAAAACCTGGATAGATAAATGATGGGTAGCTAGATAGATGATAGACAGATAATAGATAGATAGATAGATAGATAATATTGTTATAATACCCATAACAACAAACGTTTTTTTTAAATTTACTGATTACAAATACATCCTCCCCAGAATTCTATGCATAATGAGAGTGGAAATGCTGTCTGCATCACTGCAGTTAGCCTAGCTTCTGGCATTTTTTTTCAAGCTTGTCGAAATGTTATCAAATGCATGAAGAAATGAACGAATGTGTAATGCTATGTGCACACGCGGTTCTAGGAGTTACATTTTATTTTTACAATCCTCCCCAGATCCTTTCAAGGAAGATTTGTATCATCCCTATTTTACAGTTGAGGAAATGAGTACGTAACTTGGCCAGGGTTTAAGTAAGCGACAAGTGACTGGTGGAATTCTGGCATCAGATCTAACCCTGATACACACTCTCCTTCCACAATGATAGTCAGAACAAATATCCCAGAAGAAGGGAAAGACAGAAAGAAATACTGAGAACCCGCAGTTCCTTCTTTGAAAAAAACTTGATTAAGTGCCTTCTGAACGCTGAGCACTGGACTGGGAGCTGGGTTTGGGTGACTCGTAAATAGTCTTATTTCTTACCCCCACGGAGCGAACAGTGAAGGCTTGGTCACGTGGTTGAGATCTGCTCTGGGGCATGGGGTGGAATGAAAAGGAGACATAGGAGAAAAGTGGTTCCCAAAGGCTTTCTACGTAAAGAAGGGAAAAAAGAAGGTAGGCCACTTATGCAGGAGGAACAAGCCCCTGAGGCCGGGGGGACAGCACCCCGCACCACCAGCGACCGGCAGAAGAAAGGGCCCCGTCAGCGACAGAATTAGGGCTGCATCCCCACTTTCTTCTCTTTGTAAAGTCGTACCCATTTGGGCCCCCCAGTTAGAAAAACCTGCCCCTCTGGGCCGGCCAATTAGAAGCTTCCCCTCCTCCTGCTGCATTAGCTGCACCTGGAGCTCGAAACAGAGGCTTTCGGCCCCCGTGACATCAGCTTGCCCGGCACCCTTGTCCGGGCCAAACCACACCACCACCCCGCCTGCTGG